>NW_027456943.1:52500-232192 GCF_040206685.1 Ascaphus truei
CCCCTACCCTTCCCCCCCCTTTATCCCTGCCCTTCACCCCCCCCACGCCTGCCCTTTGAATGACGCACGCACACACCCTGACAGACGCACTCACACACCCTGACAGCCGCACGTACACACCCTGACAGCCGCACGCACACACACCCTGACTGACGCACACACACACCCTGACAGCCGCACGCACACACACCCTGACTGACGCACGCACACACCCTGACAGCCGCACGCACACACCCTGACAGCCGCACGCACACACCCTGACTGACGCACGCACACACCCTGACTGACGCACGCACACACCCTGACTGACGCACGCACACACCCTGACTGACGCACGCACACACCCTGACTGACGCACGCACACACCCTGACTGACGCACGCACACACCCTGACTGACGCACGCACACACCCTGACTGACGCACGCACACACCCTGACTGACGCACGCACACACCCTGACTGACGCACGCACACACCCTGACTGACGCACGCACACACCCTGACTGACGCACGCACACACCCTGACAGCCGCACGCACACACCCTGACAGCCGCACGCACACACCCTGACTGACGCACGCACACACCCTGACTGACGCACGCACACACCCTGACAGCCACACACACCCTGAGTGACGCACTCACACACCCTGACAGCCGCACGTACACACCCTGACAGCCGCACGTACACACCCTGACTGACGCACGCACACACCCTGACTGACGCACGCACACACCCTGACTGACGCACGCACACACCCTGACTGACGCACGCACACACCCTGACAGCCGCACGCACACACACCCTGAGTGACGCACTCACACACCCTGACAGCCGCACGTACACACCCTGACAGCCGCACGTACACACCCTGACTGACGCACGCACACACCCTGACTGACGCACGCACACACCCTGACTGACGCACGCACACACCCTGACAGCCGCACGCACACACCCTGACAGCCGCACGCACACACCCTGACAGCCGCACGCACACACACCCTGAGTGACGCACTCACACACCCTGACAGCCGCACGTACACACCCTGACAGCCGCACGTACACACCCTGACTGACGCACGCACACACCCTGACTGACGCACGCACACACCCTGACTGACGCACGCACACACCCTGACTGACGCACGCACACACCCTGACTGACGCACGCACACACCCTGACAGCCGCACGCGCACACCCTGACTGACGCACGCGCACACCCTGACTGACGCACGCGCACACCCTGACTGACGCACGCGCACACCCTGACTGACGCACGCGCACACCCTGACTGACGCACGCGCACACCCTGACTGACGCACGCACACACCCTGACTGACGCACGCACACACCCTGACTGACGCACGCACACACCCTGACTGACGCACGCACACACCCTGACTGACGCACGCACACACCCTGACTGACGCACGCACACACCCTGACTGACGCACGCACACACCCTGACTGACGCACGCACACACCCTGACTGACGCACGCACACACCCTGACTGACGCACGCACACACCCTGACTGACGCACGCACACACCCTGACTGACGCACGCACACACCCTGACTGACGCACGCACACACACCCTGACTGGCGCACGCACACAAACCCTGACTGACGCACACACACACCCTGACTGGCGCACGCACACAAACCCTGACTGACGCACACACACACCCTGACTGGCGCACGCACACAAACCCTGACTGACGCACGCACAAACCCTGACTGACGCACGCACACACCCTGACTGACGCACGCACACACCCTGACTGACGCACGCACACACTGACTGACTGACGCACGCACACACCCTGACTGACGCACGCACACACCCTGACTGACGCACGCACACACCCTGACTGACGCACTCACATACCTTGACTGACGCACGCACACACCCTGACTGACGCACGCACACACCCTGACTGACGCACGCACACACACCCTGACTGGCGCACACACACACCCTGACTGGCGCACGCACACAAACCCTGACTGACGCACACACAAACCCTGACTGACGCACGCACACACCCTGACTGACGCACGCACACACCCTGACTGACGCACGCACACACTGACTGACTGACGCACGCGCACACCCTGACTGACGCACGCACACACCCTGACTGACGCACGCACACACCCTGACTGACGCACTCACACACCTTGACTGACGCACGCACACACCCTGACTGACGCACGCACACACCCTGACAGCCGCACGCACACACCCTGACTGACGCACGCACACACCCTGACTGACGCACGCACACACCCTGACTGACGCACGCACACACCCTGACTGACGCACGCACACACCCTGACTGACGCACGCACACACCCTGACAGCCGCACGCACACACACCCTGAGTGACGCACGCACACACCCTGACAGCCGCACGTACACACCCTGACTGACGCACGCACACACCCTGACTGACGCACGCACACACCCTGACTGACGCACGCACACACCCTGACTGACGCACGCACACACCCTGACTGACGCACGCACACACCCTGACTGACGCACTCACACACCTTGACTGACGCACGCACACACCCTGACTGACGCACGCACACACTGACTGACTGACGCACGCGCACACCCTGACTGACGCACGCACACACCCTGACTGACGCACGCACACACCCTGACTGACGCACTCACACACCTTGACTGACGCACGCACACACCCTGACTGACGCACGCACACCCTGACTGACGCACGCACACACCCTGACAGCCGCACGCACACACCCTGACTGACGCACGCACACACCCTGACTGACGCACGCACACACCCTGACTGACGCACGCACACACCCTGACTGACGCACGCACACACCCTGACTGACGCACGCACACACCCTGACTGACGCACGCACACACCCTGACAGCCGCACGCACACACACCCTGAGTGACGCACGCACACACCCTGACAGCCGCACGTACACACCCTGACTGACGCACGCACACACCCTGACTGACGCACGCACACACCCTGACTGACGCACGCACACACCCTGACTGACGCACGCACACACCCTGACTGACGCACGCACACACCCTGACAGCCGCACGCACACACCCTGACAGCCGCACGCACACACCCTGACAGCCGCACGCACACACCCTGACTGACGCACGCACACACCCTGACTGACGCACGCACACACCCTGACTGACGCACGCACACACCCTGACTGACGCACGCACACACCCTGACTGACGCACGCACACACTGACTGACTGACGCACGCGCACACCCTGACTGACGCACGCACACACCCTGACTGACGCACGCACACACCCTGACTGACGCACTCACACACCTTGACTGACGCACGCACACACCCTGACTGACGCACGCACACACCCTGACTGACGCACGCACACACCCTGACAGCCGCACGCACACACCCTGACTGACGCACGCACACACCCTGACTGACGCACGCACACACCCTGACTGACGCACGCACACACCCTGACTGACGCACGCACACACCCTGACTGACGCACGCACACACCCTGACTGACGCACGCACACACCCTGACTGACGCACGCACACACCCTGACAGCCGCACGCACACACACCCTGAGTGACGCACGCACACACCCTGACAGCCGCACGTACACACCCTGACTGACGCACGCACACACCCTGACTGACGCACGCACACACCCTGACTGACGCACGCACGCACACACCCTGACTGACGCACGCACACACCCTGACTGACGCACGCACACACCCTGACTGACGCACTCACACACCTTGACTGACGCACGCACACACCCTGACTGACGCACGCACACACTGACTGACTGACGCACGCACACACCCTGACTGACGCACGCACGCACACACCCTGACTGACGCACGCACGCACACACCCTGACTGACGCACGCACACACCCTGACTGACGCACGCACACACCCTGACTGACGCACGCACACACCCTGACTGACGCACGCACACACCCTGACTGACGCACGCACACACACACACTGACTGACGCACGCACACACCCTGACTGACGCACGCACACACCCTGACTGACGCACGCACACACCCTGACTGACGCACGCACACACCCTGACTGACGCACAGCACACACCCTGACTGACGCACGCACACACCCTGACTGACGCACGCACACACCCTGACAGCCGCACGCACACACACCCTGAGTGACGCACGCACACACCCTGACAGCCGCACGTACACACCCTGACTGACGCACACACACACCCTGACTGGCGCACGCACACAAACCCTGACTGACGCACACACAAACCCTGACTGACGCACACACACACCCTGACTGACGCACGCACACACCCTGACTGACGCACGCACACACCCTGACTGACGCACGCACACACTGACTGACTGACGCACGCGCACACCCTGACTGACGCACGCACACACCCTGACTGACGCACGCACACACCCTGACTGACGCACTCACACACCTTGACTGACGCACGCACACACCCTGACAGCCGCACGCACACACCCTGACAGCCGCACGTACACACCCTGACTGACGCACGCACACACCCTGACAGCCGCACGCACACACCCTGACTGACGCACGCACACACCCTGACAGCCGCACGCGCACACCCTGACTGACGCACGCGCACACCCTGACTGACGCACGCGCACACCCTGACTGACGCACGCGCACACCCTGACTGACGCACGCGCACACCCTGACTGACGCACGCGCACACCCTGACTGACGCACGCGCACACCCTGACTGACGCACGCGCACACCCTGACTGACGCACGCGCACACCCTGACTGACGCACGCGCACACCCTGACTGACGCACGCACACACCCTGACTGACGCACGCACACACCCTGACTGACGCACGCACACACCCTGACTGACGCACGCACACACCCTGACTGACGCACGCACACACCCTGACTGACGCACGCACACACCCTGACTGACGCACGCACACACCCTGACTGACGCACGCACACACCCTGACTGACGCACGCACACACCCTGACTGACGCACGCACACACACCCTGACTGACGCACGCACACACACCCTGACTGACGCACGCACACACACCCTGACTGGCGCACGCACACAAACCCTGACTGACGCACACACACCCTGACTGGCGCACGCACACAAACCCTGACTGACGCACACACAAACCCTGACTGACGCACACACACACCCTGACTGACGCACGCACACACCCTGACTGACGCACGCACACACTGACTGACTGACGCACGCGCACACCCTGACTGACGCACGCACACACCCTGACTGACGCACGCACACACCCTGACTGACGCACTCACACACCTTGACTGACGCACGCACACACCCTGACTGACGCACGCACACACCCTGACAGCCGCACGCACACACCCTGACTGACGCACGCACACACCCTGACTGACGCACGCACACACCCTGACTGACGCACGCACACACTCTGACTGACGCACGCACACACCCTGACTGACGCACGCACACACCCTGACTGACGCACGCACACACCCTGACTGACGCACGCACCCTGACTGACGCACGCACCCTGACTGACGCACGCACCCTGACTGACGCACGCACCCTGACTGACGCACGCACACACCCTGACTGACGCACGCACACACCCTGACTGACGCACGCACACACCCTGACTGACGCACGCACACACCCTGACTGACGCACGCACACACCCTGACTGACGCACGCACACACACCCTGACTGGCGCACACACACACCCTGACTGGCGCACGCACACAAACCCTGACTGACGCACACACAAACCCTGACTGACGCACGCACACACCCTGACTGACGCACGCACACACCCTGACTGACGCACGCACACACTGACTGACTGACGCACGCGCACACCCTGACTGACGCACGCGCACACCCTGACTGACGCACGCACACACCCTGACTGACGCACGCACACACCTTGACTGACGCACGCACACACCCTGACTGACGCACGCACACACCCTGACTGACGCACGCACACACCCTGACTGACGCACGCACACACCCTGACTGACGCACGCACACACCCTGACTGACGCACGCACACACCCTGACTGACGCACGCACACACCCTGACTGACGCACGCACACACCCTGACTGACGCACGCACACACCCTGACTGACGCACGCACACACCCTGACAGCCGCACGCACACACACCCTGAGTGACGCACGCACACACCCTGACAGCCGCACGTACACACCCTGACTGACGCACGCACACACCCTGACTGACGCACGCACACACCCTGACTGACGCACGCACACACCCTGACTGACGCACGCACACACCCTGACTGACGCACGCACACACCCTGACAGCCGCACGCACACACCCTGACAGCCGCACGCACACACACCCTGACTGACGCACGCACACACCCTGACTGACGCACGCACACACCCTGACTGACGCACGCACACACCCTGACAGCCGCACGCACACACCCTGACTGACGCACGCACGCACCCTGACTGACGCACGCACCCTGACTGACGCACGCACACACCCTGACAGCCGCACGCACACACCCTGACAGCCGCACGCACACACCCTGACTGACGCACGCACCCTGACTGACGCACGCACCCTGACTGACGCACGCACACACCCTGACTGACGCACGCACACACCCTGACTGACGCACGCACACACCCTGACTGACGCACGCACACACCCTGACAGCCGCACGCACACACACCCTGAGTGACGCACGTACACACCCTGACAGCCGCACGTACACACCCTGACTGACGCACGCACACACCCTGACTGACGCACGGACACACCCTGACTGACGCACGCACACACCCTGACTGACGCACGCACACACCCTGACTGACGCACGCACACACCCTGACTGACGCACGCACACACCCTGACTGACGCACGCACACACCCTGACTGACGCACGCACGCACACACCCTGACTGACGCACGCACGCACACACCCTGACTGACGCACGCACACACCCTGACTGACGCACGCACACACCCTGACTGACGCACGCACACACCCTGACTGACGCACGCACACACCCTGACTGACGCACGCACACACCCTGACTGACGCACGCACACACACACACTGACTGACGCACGCACACACCCTGACTGACGCACGCACACACCCTGACTGACGCACGCACACACCCTGACTGACGCACGCACACACCCTGACTGACGCACAGCACACACCCTGACTGACGCACGCACACACCCTGACTGACGCACGCACACACCCTGACAGCCGCACGCACACACACCCTGAGTGACGCACGCACACACCCTGACAGCCGCACGTACACACCCTGACTGACGCACGCACACACCCTGACTGACGCACGCACACACACCCTGACTGACGCACGCACACACCCTGACTGACGCACGCACACACCCTGACTGACGCACGCACACACCCTGACTGACGCACGCACACACCCTGACTGACGCACAGCACACACCCTGACTGACGCACGCACACACCCTGACTGACGCACGCACACACCCTGACAGCCGCACGCACACACACCCTGAGTGACGCACGCACACACCCTGACAGCCGCACGTACACACCCTGACTGACGCACGCACACACCCTGACTGACGCACGCACACACACCCTGACTGACGCACGCACACACCCTGACTGACGCACGCACACACCCTGACTGACGCACGCGCACACCCTGACTGACGCACGCACACACCCTGACAGCCGCACGTACACACCCTGACTGACGCACGCACACACCCTGACTGACGCACGCACACACCCTGACAGCCGCACGCACACACCCTGACAGCCGCACGCACACACCCTGACAGCCGCACGCACACACCCTGACAGCCGCACGCACACACCCTGACTGACGCACGCACACACCCTGACTGACGCACGCACACACCCTGACTGACGCACGCACACACCCTGACTGACGCACGCACACACCCTGACTGACGCACGCACACACCCTGACTGACGCACGCACACACCCTGACTGACGCACGCACACACCCTGACTGACGCACGCACACACCCTGACTGACGCACGCACACACCCTGACTGACGCACGCACACACCCTGACTGACGCACGCACACACCCTGACTGACGCACGCACACACCCTGACTGGCGCACGCACACACACCCTGACTGGCGCACGCACACAAACCCTGACTGACGCACACACAAACCCTGACTGACGCACACACAAACCCTGACTGACGCACGCACACACCCTGACTGACGCACGCACACACCCTGACTGACGCACGCACACACTGACTGACTGACGCACGCGCACACCCTGACTGACGCACGCACACACCCTGACTGACGCACGCACACACCCTGACTGACGCACACACCCTGACTGACGCACTCACACACCTTGACTGACGCACGCACACACCCTGACTGACGCACGCACACACCCTGACAGCCGCACGCACACACCCTGACAGCCGCACGCACACACCCTGACAGACGCACGCACACACCCTGACTGACGCACGCACACACCCTGACTGACGCACGCACACACCCTGAGTGACGCACGCACACACCCTGACTGACGCACGCACACACCCTGACTGACGCACGCACACACCCTGACTGACGCACACACCCTGACTGACGCACGCACACACCCTGACTGACGCACGCACACACCCTGTCTGACGCACGCACACACACCCTGACTGGCGCACGCACACACCCTGACTGGCGCACGCACACACCCTGACTGGCGCACGCACACAAACCCTGACTGACGCACACACAAACCCTGACTGACGCACACACACACCCTGACTGACGCACGCACACACCCTGACTGACGCACGCACACACCCTGACTGACGCACGCACACACCCTGACTGACGCACGCACACACCCTGACTGACGCACGCACACACTGACTGACTGACGCACGCACACACCCTGACTGACGCACGCACACACCCTGACTGACGCACGCACACACCCTGACTGACGCACTCACACACCTTGACTGACGCACGCACACACCCTGACTGACGCACGCACACACCCTGACAGCCGCACGCACACACCCTGACAGCCGCACGCACACACCCTGACTGACGCACGCACACACCCTGACTGACGCACGCACACACCCTGACTGACGCACGCACACACCCTGACTGACGCACGCACACACCCTGACTGACGCACGCACACACCCTGACTGACGCACGCACACACCCTGACTGACGCACGCACACACCCTGACTGACGCACGCACACACACCCTGACTGGCGCACACACACACCCTGACTGGCGCACGCACACAAACCCTGACTGACGCACACACAAACCCTGACTGACGCACGCACACACCCTGACTGACGCACGCACACACCCTGACTGACGCACGCACACACCCTGACTGACGCACGCACACACCCTGACTGACGCACGCACACACCCTGACTGACGCACGCACACACCCTGACTGACGCACGCACACACCCTGACTGACGCACGCACACACCCTGACTGACGCACGCACACACTGACTGACTGACGCACGCGCACACCCTGACTGACGCACGCACACACCCTGACTGACGCACGCACACACCCTGACTGACGCACGCACACACCCTGACTGACGCACTCACACACCTTGACTGACGCACGCACACACCCTGACTGACGCACGCACACACCCTGACAGCCGCACGCACACACCCTGACAGCCGCACGCACACACCCTGACAGACGCACGCACACACCCTGACTGACGCACGCACACACCCTGACTGACGCACGCACACACCCTGACTGACGCACGCACACACCCTGACTGACGCACGCACACACCCTGACTGACGCACACACCCTGACTGACGCACACACCCTGACTGACGCACGCACACACCCTGACTGACGCACGCACACACCCTGTCTGACGCACGCACACACACCCTGACTGGCGCACGCACACACCCTGACTGGCGCACGCACACACCCTGACTGGCGCACGCACACAAACCCTGACTGACGCACACACAAACCCTGACTGACGCACACACACACCCTGACTGACGCACGCACACACCCTGACTGACGCACGCACACACCCTGACTGACGCACGCACACACCCTGACTGACGCACGCACACACCCTGACTGACGCACGCACACACCCTGACTGACGCACGCACACACTGACTGACTGACGCACGCACACACCCTGACTGACGCACGCACACACCCTGACTGACGCACGCACACACCCTGACTGACGCACGCACACACCCTGACTGACGCACGCACACACCCTGACTGACGCACGCACACACCCTGACAGCCGCACGCACACACCCTGACAGCCGCACGCACACACCCTGACTGACGCACGCACACACCCTGACTGACGCACGCACACACCCTGACTGACGCACGCACACACCCTGACTGACGCACGCACACACCCTGACTGACGCACGCACACACCCTGACTGACGCACGCACACACCCTGACTGACGCACGCACACACACCCTGACTGGCGCACACACACACCCTGACTGGCGCACGCACACAAACCCTGACTGACGCACACACAAACCCTGACTGACGCACGCACACACCCTGACTGACGCACGCACACACCCTGACTGACGCACGCACACACCCTGACTGACGCACGCACACACTGACTGACTGACGCACGCGCACACCCTGACTGACGCACGCACACACCCTGACTGACGCACGCACACACCCTGACTGACGCACGCACACACCCTGACTGACGCACTCACACACCTTGACTGACGCACGCACACACCCTGACTGACGCACGCACCCTGACTGACGCACGCACACACCCTGACTGACGCACGCACACACCCTGACTGACGCACGCACACACCCTGACTGACGCACGCACACACCCTGACAGCCGCACGCACACACACCCTGAGTGACGCACGTACACACCCTGACAGCCGCACGTACACACCCTGACAGCCGCACGTACACACCCTGACAGCCGCACGTACACACCCTGACTGACGCACGCACACACCCTGACTGACGCACGGACACACCCTGACTGACGCACGCACACACCCTGACTGACGCACGCACACACCCTGACTGACGCACGCACACACCCTGACTGACGCACGCACACACCCTGACTGACGCACGCACACACCCTGACTGACGCACGCACACACCCTGACGCACGCACACACCCTGACTGACGCACGCACACACCCTGACTGACGCACGCACACACACACCCTGACTGACGCACGCACACACCCTGACTGACGCACGCACACACCCTGACTGACGCACGCACACACACACACTGACTGACGCACGCACACACCCTGACTGACGCACGCACACACCCTGACTGACGCACGCACACACCCTGACTGACGCACAGCACACACACTGACTGACGCACGCACACACCCTGACTGACGCACGCACACACCCTGACTGACGCACGCACACACCCTGACTGACGCACGCACACACACACCCTGACTGACGCACGCACACACACACACTGACTGACGCACGCACACACCCTGACTGACGCACGCACACACCCTGACTGACGCACGCACACACCCTGACTGACGCACGCACACACCCTGACTGACGCACGCACACACCCTGACTGACGCACGCACACACCCTGACTGACGCACGCACACACCCTGACTGACGCACGCACACACCCTGACTGACGCACGCACACACCCTGACTGACGCACGCACACACCCTGACTGACGCACGCACACACCCTGACTGACGCACGCACACACCCTGACTGACGCACGCACACACCCTGACTGACGCACGCACACACCCTGACTGACGCACGCACACACCCTGACTGACGCACGCACGCACACACCCTGACTGACGCACGCACGCACACACCCTGACTGACGCACGCACACACCCTGACTGACGCACGCACACACCCTGACTGACGCACGCACACACCCTGACTGACGCACGCACACACCCTGACTGACGCACGCACACACACACACTGACTGACGCACGCACACACCCTGACTGACGCACGCACACACCCTGACTGACGCACGCACACACCCTGACTGACGCACGCACACACCCTGACTGACGCACAGCACACACCCTGACTGACGCACGCACACACCCTGACTGACGCACGCACACACCCTGACAGCCGCACGCACACACACCCTGAGTGACGCACGCACACACCCTGACAGCCGCACGTACACACCCTGACTGACGCACGCACACACCCTGACTGACGCACGCACACACACCCTGACTGACGCACGCACACACCCTGACTGACGCACGCACACACCCTGACTGACGCACGCACACACCCTGACTGACGCACGCACACACCCTGACTGACGCACAGCACACACCCTGACTGACGCACGCACACACCCTGACTGACGCACGCACACACCCTGACAGCCGCACGCACACACACCCTGAGTGACGCACGCACACACCCTGACAGCCGCACGTACACACCCTGACTGACGCACGCACACACCCTGACTGACGCACGCACACACACCCTGACTGACGCACGCACACACCCTGACTGACGCACGCACACACCCTGACTGACGCACGCGCACACCCTGACTGACGCACGCACACACCCTGACAGCCGCACGTACACACCCTGACTGACGCACGCACACACCCTGACTGACGCACGCACACACCCTGACAGCCGCACGCACACACCCTGACAGCCGCACGCACACACCCTGACAGCCGCACGCACACACCCTGACAGCCGCACGCACACACCCTGACTGACGCACGCACACACCCTGACTGACGCACGCACACACCCTGACTGACGCACGCACACACCCTGACTGACGCACGCACACACCCTGACTGACGCACGCACACACCCTGACTGACGCACGCACACACCCTGACTGACGCACGCACACACCCTGACTGACGCACGCACACACCCTGACTGACGCACGCACACACCCTGACTGACGCACGCACACACCCTGACTGACGCACGCACACACCCTGACTGACGCACGCACACACCCTGACTGGCGCACGCACACACACCCTGACTGGCGCACGCACACACACCCTGACTGGCGCACGCACACAAACCCTGACTGACGCACACACAAACCCTGACTGACGCACACACAAACCCTGACTGACGCACGCACACACCCTGACTGACGCACGCACACACCCTGACTGACGCACGCACACACTGACTGACTGACGCACGCGCACACCCTGACTGACGCACGCACACACCCTGACTGACGCACGCACACACCCTGACTGACGCACGCACACACCCTGACTGACGCACTCACACACCTTGACTGACGCACGCACACACCCTGACTGACGCACGCACACACCCTGACAGCCGCACGCACACACCCTGACAGCCGCACGCACACACCCTGACAGACGCACGCACACACCCTGACTGACGCACGCACACACCCTGACTGACGCACGCACACACCCTGAGTGACGCACGCACACACCCTGACTGACGCACGCACACACCCTGACTGACGCACGCACACACCCTGACTGACGCACACACCCTGACTGACGCACGCACACACCCTGACTGACGCACGCACACACCCTGTCTGACGCACGCACACACACCCTGACTGGCGCACGCACACACCCTGACTGGCGCACGCACACACCCTGACTGGCGCACGCACACAAACCCTGACTGACGCACACACAAACCCTGACTGACGCACACACACACCCTGACTGACGCACGCACACACCCTGACTGACGCACGCACACACCCTGACTGACGCACGCACACACCCTGACTGACGCACGCACACACCCTGACTGACGCACGCACACACTGACTGACTGACGCACGCACACACCCTGACTGACGCACGCACACACCCTGACTGACGCACGCACACACCCTGACTGACGCACTCACACACCTTGACTGACGCACGCACACACCCTGACTGACGCACGCACACACCCTGACAGCCGCACGCACACACCCTGACAGCCGCACGCACACACCCTGACTGACGCACGCACACACCCTGACTGACGCACGCACACACCCTGACTGACGCACGCACACACCCTGACTGACGCACGCACACACCCTGACTGACGCACGCACACACCCTGACTGACGCACGCACACACCCTGACTGACGCACGCACACACACCCTGACTGGCGCACACACACACCCTGACTGGCGCACGCACACAAACCCTGACTGACGCACACACAAACCCTGACTGACGCACGCACACACCCTGACTGACGCACGCACACACCCTGACTGACGCACGCACACACCCTGACTGACGCACGCACACACCCTGACTGACGCACGCACACACCCTGACTGACGCACGCACACACCCTGACTGACGCACGCACACACCCTGACTGACGCACGCACACACTGACTGACTGACGCACGCGCACACCCTGACTGACGCACGCACACACCCTGACTGACGCACGCACACACCCTGACTGACGCACGCACACACCCTGACTGACGCACGCACACACTGACTGACTGACGCACGCGCACACCCTGACTGACGCACGCACACACCCTGACTGACGCACGCACACACCCTGACTGACGCACGCACACACCCTGACTGACGCACTCACACACCTTGACTGACGCACGCACACACCCTGACTGACGCACGCACCCTGACTGACGCACGCACACACCCTGACTGACGCACGCACACACCCTGACTGACGCACGCACACACCCTGACTGACGCACGCACACACCCTGACAGCCGCACGCACACACACCCTGAGTGACGCACGTACACACCCTGACAGCCGCACGTACACACCCTGACTGACGCACGCACACACCCTGACTGACGCACGGACACACCCTGACTGACGCACGCACACACCCTGACTGACGCACGCACACACCCTGACTGACGCACGCACACACCCTGACTGACGCACGCACACACCCTGACTGACGCACGCACACACCCTGACTGACGCACGCACACACCCTGACTGACGCACGCACACACCCTGACTGACGCACGCACACACCCTGACTGACGCACGCACACACACACCCTGACTGACGCACGCACACACCCTGACTGACGCACGCACACACCCTGACTGACGCACGCACACACACACACTGACTGACGCACGCACACACCCTGACTGACGCACGCACACACCCTGACTGACGCACGCACACACCCTGACTGACGCACAGCACACACACTGACTGACGCACGCACACACCCTGACTGACGCACGCACACACCCTGACTGACGCACGCACACACCCTGACTGACGCACGCACACACACACCCTGACTGACGCACGCACACACACACACTGACTGACGCACGCACACACCCTGACTGACGCACGCACACACCCTGACTGACGCACGCACACACCCTGACTGACGCACGCACACACCCTGACTGACGCACGCACACACCCTGACTGACGCACGCACACACCCTGACTGACGCACGCACACACCCTGACTGACGCACGCACACACCCTGACTGACGCACGCACACACCCTGACTGACGCACGCACACACCCTGACTGACGCACGCACACACCCTGACTGACGCACGCACACACCCTGACTGACGCACGCACACACCCTGACTGACGCACTCACACACCCTGACAGCCGCACGTACACACCCTGACAGCCGCACGCACACACACACCCTGACTGACGCACGCACACACTGACTGACTGACGCACGCGCACACCCTGAGTGACGCACGCACACAAACCCTGACTGGGGCACGCACACAAACCCTGACTGGTGCACGCACACAAACCCTGACAGCCGCACGTACACACACTGACAGCCGCACGTACACACACTGACAGCCGCACGTACACACACTGACAGCCGCACGCACACACACCCTGACTGACGCACGCACACACCCTGACTGACGCACGCACACACCCTGACTGACGCACGCACACACTGACTGACTGACGCGCGCACACACACACACACACACACTGACGCGCGCGCACACACCCCCACACACACACTGACTGACTGACTGACTGCCGCACGCACACACTGACTGACTGAGGCACACACACACGCACACACTGACTGTGTGTGTGTGCGTCAGTCAGTCTGTGCGTGTGTTTGTGTTTCTGCGTCAGACTCACTGACGCGCGCGCGCACACACACTGACTGACTGACGCACACACAATGACTGACGCACACACACTGCATGAAGCTGTAAAGGAGGGAGGGGGGAACTGGATTGATGTGAATGGGGGACAAACAGAGAGAGGGGGAGGGGTGAGGAGAGAGAGAGGAGCGGGAACATTACATCCCGGGCAACGCCGGGTCTCTCAGCTAGTATAAAATAAACGTAAAGAGAGGGTGCATACCATTCAATGATGGATACAAAAAAAGGAACAACAGGACAGTCACTCTTATACTCCCAGAAAGTGAATATATATATCATTTACGTGAATCACTATCCGTATTTGAAGTGTGTGTGTATATAAATATATATATACATACAAATGAGCATACAGTAATATTTCCATTTGCTATTTGCCTTGCTATGGAGGGTTTTTGTCACTTTTTTACTCACATAACTTCACATATACATACATATATAATATATAATATATATAATATATATATGCAGTGGAAGTGTATTGTGTGTATTTACCTACACACTCACTCCACATTTCAGTAACATACATATACATCTAAATAATATTCACATATACACGTTTGCTATAAATGGAATTATTACAACTTTACATTATATACACGTGCAATGAATGGAATAAACACTGTAATAAGTTTGAAATCGCCTATCCGAGCTGCTATGCATGGCTGATCCCTTTTCTCCAGCTTCCTTGAATGTACTATGAGGAAGATCATGTGACCAGATGCTAGTGCACGTTTAGAGAGGGGGAGGGCAGTGCTGACAAAGGGGTGTGCCAGGGCTTGTGACAGGACATGAAGGGGCGGTGCCTTAGCAAATGGCTGTTAAAATAGAATACAAGAAAATTGGTCTTTCAAAGTTGTTTTTTTAAAAACAGAAAATGCTAAAAGTATTATTTCTTACTACAGAACTGATTTATTAAAAAAAACCACACATGCAGGATATTGACTGAACTGCAGCTTTAAGTCAGAAGGGAAGGAGACATTGTATCAGAATTATAAGAATGTAACAAAAATTGCAAAAGGACAATCAAATTACCAAAAATGGATAATGAAAAAAGGATTGCAATAGAAAGTAAGGTCAACCCTAAAATGTTCTTTAAGTACCTTAATAACAAAAAAATGAGAAAAGAAAATCTAGGACCCTTTCAGTGTGAGATGGGCAGGCAGATTATTGGAGATAAGGAAAAAGCTGAGGTATTAAACAAATTCTTTGCCTCTGTGTTTACCAGGGAAGAATCAAGTTGAATAGTAGTGCCGCAGGAGGAAGCCACAACCTCCATATTAAATGACCAATTTGTTAACTCAGGAAGAAGTTCATAAGCAACTTGAAAAAATTAAAGTAAATAAGGCACCTGGCCCCGATGGTATACATCCAAGAGATCTCAAGGAGTTAAGCTCAGTAATAGCCAAACAATTATATTTAATATTCAAGGACTTCATTTCCACAGGCTCAGTACCACAAGACAACACTCTCTATAGGTGACCTAATAACATCTTTTGGGTTTAATTATCACCTCTATGCTCACGACACACAAATATACTTTTCAACACCCGACCTTACACCTGCTATACAGACCAAAGTTTCTGAATGTCTCTCTGCTATATCATCCTGGATGGCCCTCCGACGCCTTAAACTCAACGTGGCTAAAACAGAGCTCATCATACTTCCTCCCAAACCTGGCCCTACTACCTCCTTCCACATTACTGTTGGAACTACGATCATTCACCCAGTAGCCCAAGCACGCTGCCTAGGGGTCACACTCGACTCCTCTCTCACATTCGCCCCTCACATTCAAAACATTTCTAAAACCTGTCGCTTTTTCCTCCGCAATATAACAAAGATACGCCCTTTCCTCTGTTGCTCGACTGCTAAAACTCTGACTCAGGCCCTCATTCTCTCCAGTCTTGATTACTGTAACCTCCTGCTGTCCGGCCTTCCTGCCTCTCACCTGTCTCCCCTACAATCTATCCTAAACGCTACTGCCAGAATCACTCTACTCTTTCCGAGATTTGTCTCAGCATCTCCCCTCATGAAATCCCTCTCCTGGCTTCCAATCAAATCCCGCATCTCACACTCCATTCTCCTCACTTTTAAAGCTTTACACTCTTCTGCCCCTCCTTACATCTCAGCCCTAATTTCTCGTTATGCACCATCCAGACTCTTGCGTTCTTCTCAATGATGTCTTCTTTCTACCCCCTTTGTATCTAAAGCCCTCTCCCGCCTTAAACCTTTTTCACTGACTGCCCCACACCTCTGGAATGCCCTTCCCCTCAGTACCCGACTAGCACCCTCTCTATCCACCTTTAAGACCCAACTTAAGACACACTTGCTTAAAGAAGCATATGAATAGCACTGTGGATTTTCTGAACACATGATACATAAAGCTTGGCCCCTTGCAGACGCATAACAAGAAAAAAGGTGATGTAGAATAGCGCTAATGAAAAATAGGTGACAGTCAATGAACCCTATATGGGGGTGAGCCCTTATGGGAAGCTAGGCAGCCTGATGGAAATCTGATAGTACAATCAGAACATAGGAAAAAACAAAGAGAGATACCGGCGCCTAATATGTCCAATGAGGTGGGGTCCTGGAAATGCAGTGGAAATATTTCAAGTTCCAGAACGGTAGTCATCAATTCCTCAGTCTTGGAGTGACCGAATGGTACTTCATTCATGGGGAGTGGAACATGAAACGAAAAAACAGAATTTAGTGCAACACAGCTATGATAATTCATACAGACATGAACTCACAGGACCTACAAAACAACACAAACAAGACTAACACACACAAAAGCAAAGCTGAAAATAAAAGTTAGTTTAATATAACTATAAAATATATAAAATGTTGGACAACAATAGCAAAAGATGCCGATCCGGTTGAGTAAAACCAGAGTATAACTCACAAGACGGCAGAAGGTTAAGAGCAATGGGCGCCAACCAGGCTGGTAAGTTCTGTCCTCCACGTGTAGAGAGAGATTCACCGGCGTGTTCCTCCGTGAGTTGCGGTTCCCGGAACCGGAAGTACGGGACCGGTAGTGACGTCACCGGATGTGTCGTCACAGATAGACGGAACCTTCAACGGGGCTGGCAAACGAATGGGAATCTCCACTCCTCTGCTCCTCTATTCAGAACTGCAGCACTCTGCACAAAACCTCCTTCTCTTGTAAATGTCCAAACAGTACAGTGGCGGCCGATCTGAGTCTAAGGCGGCTAGATCTGCGGCTTTCCGATTATCCCGGTTAGGTGCGTTTTTTTGTCGTTTTTGCACGGAGTGAACTGCGTTATTTTCGCACTCGTGATATTAGCATTTTATTCTCGCTGTCTGCAATACTGCAATGCCGTGTAAAAACTCAGGGGGGCGTTTGCGAGCTGTTGTCTTGGAAGTCTAATACCTTTGTGGTTCAGCCTACGTCAGTACACAGTCTGTGTGTGCGCGCGCAGTAATTGTAAATTAGCATATTTAAAGTATACATGCATTTGCAGTGCTGTGCTGTTGTACAGTCTGTCTCATTTGAAAATTGTCGAGACAATTTACAATTACACGGATAGGCGTGTACAGTACTGTTACAGTGTCATCTTCTGTGCAATGCAGTACATCCCTCCCACACCATTCCTTTGAACGTGTGTTGTTATTGTAATTTTTTTTTCTCCACAAACTAAACCATTTTTTTTCTCCACAAGCCTGCCAAAACCATCTTACTGTATTACGATATTCCATCTGTGCTGTAGCTTTTGACTGCGACACTGTGTGTTTGACTGCACATGGTTGATTTGTGTGCTTTTTACATACTGTATTTGGGGGTGTATTATTATGATGAACTGCCTTTTGAAATTCTCTTTGAGATGGGAGCTAACTGCTTACTGCGCATGAGTCACCCAACCCCCCCCTCTCCACAGAGTTGTTCATTTTCTGAATCTTGCCATTGTGTTCTTAATCCGTCCATAGCCGAGCTTCAAAGCCTCACTACACCTGCGTGTAATTCTCTTCGAGATGGGAGCTAGCTGCTTACTGCGCATGAGTCACCCAACCCCCCCCCCTCTCCACAGAGTCGTTCATTTTCTGAATCTTGCCATTGTGTTCTTAATCCTTACGCCTGCGTGTAATTCTCTTTGAGATGGGAATTTAGAGGCTTTGTTTACGGCAACGCTTTGGAAAATCCCTTCTCGAATTTGATTTGCACAGAGCATCACCTCTCTACAGTATGCGCCTGTGTGTAATCCTCTTTCGGATGGGAGCTACTGTAGTTTATTCCTGCTCATGCGCCTGTAACTCTTAACTGTTATTTTATCCACACGCCTGCAAAAACAATCTTGATATTACGATATTTAATCTGTGCGTTTGCCTGCACATGGTTGATGTGTGTGCTTTTTATGTACTGTATTTGGGAAGTGGAGGGATCAAATTACAGTATTATGATGAACTGCCTTTTGAAATTACTGTACTCTACAGTACAGTACTGTACTGTATGTTATTTCTTTGAACTGCTGCACAACTAATCCTTCATCCCTCCCCCACGCACACACAAACTCTTATCGACTCTGCTCATTGCGCCTGCGTGTACTCTAATCCTTTCAGAGATGGAAGTTTGCTGCTTACTGCGCATGAGTCACCTAATCCCCTCTCTCAACAGAGTCATTAATTTCCTGAAGTTAGTTAGTCATTGTGTTCTTTATCCGTCCATAGCCGAGCTTCAAAGCCTCACACTGCCTGCGTGTTGTCTAATCCTTTTAGACATGGGAGCTAGCTGATTAATGCACATGACTCACCCCCCCGCCCTCCAACCCTTTGAGGCTTACTGTAGTTTACGGTAACGCTTTGGAAAATCCCTTCTCGATTTTGAAATGTAAATCTGATTTGCACAGCATAGTGAGAATTGAGAGTTAAAAAAACCATTGACTGATTAATGTTGTTTTGTCATTCATTCTTATTCATTGGTGTACTGAAGGGGTGGGGGGGGGGGTGTGGTTGTTGTCAATGATTATGATTAGCAGGAATGTGAATAAATATTCATTTTATTTTACCAGGAACCAAAAAATACAAAAATAAAATTAATCATGAATAATACATAATGCTGTCTTTATTAAGTTCTTCTGGCAGATTGAAATTGGATAAACATTTTGAAAACATTTTAAAACATGAATAAACATTTTTAAACATGAATAATGCACATTTATAAGAATATTATTTAATAATGTATACTGTAATGTATAATATATATATATAATTATTATTTTTTACGTCTGTATCTTGTTCCTCCCTCTGTGAACAGTACAGTAGTTCATTGAGAGAGGAGAGGTTTTGTGTACATCATTACTGCTGTTTATATACTGTACATTTGACTGTACAAGCAGAGTAGACTGGACACAACACCCCACCTCCCACCAGGCCACCGTTTTTCCTGAAACGACAAGAAAACAAAAAATTAGTGCAGTTATAGTACCGACACACTTTATTGCAGTGTGGTCGGTACCGCAAGCCGGGAGATTTCCCGGCTTGCTAGTGGCCACCCCTCGGCGTGCCGCGCGTCATAGACGCGCGGTCACGCGTCTTCGGGAGCCTGCGCCCCCTGCACGCGCGTCCAGGGCTCCCCGAGGGAGCCCTGGTGTCCCGCGATCTGCGGGACGGCGGCAGGGGGTTCCGGGGGACCCGGCGGACCCGGCAGCGGTAGGGAGAGCGCCCCGATCGGAGGGCGCTCTTCCGCTGCTTCGGCGCGCGCCCGTCACACTCGGGCGCGCGCCAGGCTACTGCTGCGGCCAAGAACGGGCAAATGCTCAAATAAACTTGGCCGCAGCAGTATGTGCGTACTGTATTATGGCATTGTGTGATGTACTGTACTGTACATGGCTGGTGCTGCTTGAGCTGAGCAGTTAGTAGGCGGTTACCGTAGTACTGTCAAACTAGTCTACTGTATACTGGAACTACTGTATACTCTGACTACTGTTAAATACTATGTACTGTAGATGGCTGGTGCTGCTCTCTGTAAAGAAAAAACTGTAACTACTGTATACTCTGACTATTGGGAAAGAAAAAATCTGTGCCATACTTACCTGTATCATACTGTACTTACAATAATACAGCACAGTACTACTTTCCTAATGCTTGCCGATTACGCGCGATCACAATGGGCAACACAGTGGCAATATGGTCTATATATTTATTGCAGCGTTCCACGGTGAGTACATCATTCCAAAAACTCATTATGCCTATCAACAACTCGTCCTTTTTGGAGGGTTTCGCCACTTTCCGGATATGGTCCTTCAGTTGATGCCAGACCATTTCGATCGGATTGAAGTGTGGCGATCTGTCATTAGAAAAAAAGGACAATTAGTTTAAAAGATACTGTACACAATAAAAACAGTGGGGAACAAAAATGGGACACGGTCTACTGCACTTACTCCGCTGGCGTCTTCACCCAGTTGATACCGCGCTCAAGGATATGCGCTGTTGACGCGGTGTGCTTCCGATCGTTGTCCTGGTAGAAGAAATGGTAGGAAGCCGAAACACAGGAGTAGAGTAACCATGCCAACTTTGTGACCGGCACGAGACAAAAAAAACGGGGAAAGCACCCACGACACATCATGCCTCTTACCTGGACAGCCAAGACTGAACCCAGGAAGCACATAATACTGCAATAGGCATCTTATCAGCAGATTAAAACTGGCATAGTCATGAAACATAACGACCAAGAATAACTCTGCCAACTTTATCTATATAACGGAACAAAAATGAACCAGAAGACCCTACAAAAGGGAGAGAACCAAGTTATATTAGAAACTAAGTCAACTATAATGATTTAAACATTTAAAAAAAAAACAAGGGAACACAATTTATCAGACGATAACATCAAATGACTGCCATCGTTTGGCTGCGGCGGAGGGTCCTTCTGCGGCCGATCTGCCACTGGAACCTTCGCTGCCAGCCGCTTCTAAGTTGAGTTTTACTAGTTGGGGTAGGGGGTTAATTTAAAGGGGCTTTAGCGGTTAGGGTAGGGGGTTAATGTAAGGAGTTTTAGGGTAAGGGCTTAGTTAGGGGGTTTATGGTAGGGGGTTTGGGGTAAGAGTTTAGGGTAAAGTGGATTAAGGGTAGGGGTTCAAGTTTTTATGGTAGAGGTAGCGTTGGTTTGGGTTTTTTTAGGGTAAGGGTTACATGTCGGGACTTACCTTAGTGGCAAAGCGGCCGGCGGCTGAGCATCCCGGCAACGGGGTGAGTAGCGGCGAAGTGCAGATGGACAGCCACGACAAAATGTACTAGACCATTTCTCAATGTAGCGCCTGAGAAATGTAGCCGAGACCCATAACACCAGAAATGTTTTGTTTGCTACAAATGTTCTCAAATCCTTTAGGGTGCTGCATAGCAATGCAGTTGTTTTCATGTGTGAATTAAGAAGAAAATAATGAGTCGGAATTGTCTCTCCTGTTTCTCAGGAGATCTTACTCCATTCAGGTTGTGTTTGTAAGAACAAAAATAGGTTTAGCTCCTGAATATTATTGTGTGACGACCAATTCTGAGGGAGTGAACTGTAACTAAAATCTCCCTCGTGCTCAGTTTAATCAATGCAGGAGTTTCTTGCATTTTAAGAAAATCTAATTATTTAAGCTGCCGATCAATCCATTCGCCCGTGATCGGTGAAAATACTGCTTCTCAAAGTATGGCTGCCTATTGTAAAGCTGCAGTTTAAGTTGCCGTTAAAAAAAAATCTATATATACAGCTTAACCTCTTTATAGCGCAGTCCTCAGGGGTTTTGTGGTGGTACTGCGCCCGCCGGAGGGGGAAACCTAAGAACACTCCCAGCCTTCCCAGACCCGGTGGGGCAGCGGCAACAGCACGCAGCACTTACCCGGCATCTGGCAGCTCTTCTCCCTGTCTCTGCTTCCTGCTTCTGCTTCCGTCTTGCGAGAGCAAGCTCCCTTATAGAGACAGTGTGTCTCTGTGTGTGTGTGTGTGTTTGTGTGTGTATTTGACTGTGTGAGATGCTGTGAGTGTATGCAGTGTGCTGTGAGTGTGTGTGCTGTGTGTGCAGTGTGCTGTGTGTAGTGAGCAGTGTGTGCAGTGAGCAGTGTGTGCAGTGAGCAATGTGTGCTGTGAGTGTGTGCCCGCGCTATGAGTGTGGATGCGCACTGTGAGTGTGTGTGCATGCTGTGAGTGTGTGTACGCACTGTGAGTGTGCGCAGTGTGTGCAAAAAAAACTTACATTTAAAAAAAATAAAATACTTTTTTTAAATTCGGGGTCCACGCTCAAACCGCGTTATAAGCAGATCCGCGTTATAGCGGATTGCGCTATAATGGGGTTGATATATAGATATATATATAGAGAGATATAGATCTATATCTATATCTCTATCAACAAGACAAACTGCCTGCAACAGACTAAGCAAATAATGAGTACATAAATTAGTAATATAATAACCACTAACGGTGCTATGGACTAGAAGTAATATAACAATGAAAAGAAAAAGAAAAGCGTCCCAACTCAGCACTCAAGTATACTCAGAACAAATATCAAAGAAAATTATGATTTATTTAACAGCACAAATAATCAAATATAAAATACAAAAAATATTAAAACAAACCCTGACATCCTCCTGTGATAGAATATGTATCAGACAGGGGAAATCCGCTTTGAAGATACTGATGGACCCCTAATACACAAGGCAAGGGAAAAAAGCCTATAAGCACAAGATATATGTAGAACAAGGGGTTAACAATAACCCCTTGAGCCTACAAGGCCGGCCTCACCCCAAGTAAATATAAAACCACACAGCAAGCATAGATAACACATGCACCAAATTGCCTAATACATGCTGATGTCAAATACATATGTTATATATGTAACGGGTATTCCCCCACCCAATCGCAAATAGGGTCTCCTAGGGCAAATACTACTCTGGTTACAAGGCATAATAGTGTGGCTCACCTGTTGGCTTACAGGACTCCTGAGTCTCCCGCTTGATGGTATTATGGGGAAGGTCAGGACATGCTTCTGGGGACATACCCAGTACGTACTCACGGTGACAGTGCCTCCATCTATTGCAGGCCTCAGGATATGGGGTGGAATCCCTGGAATAGAACTTCCCACTCAGGGATGAGAGATTCCAGTCTCACAACCGCTTCTTTATAATCAGGAACACTTTATTTCCTCTGCAGCACACTGTACAGGATACACAGTCACAGCAGTACTTCTCAGGAGTTCTCCCTCAGGATGACCCTGGCCTTTCACTCCCAGTCAGGGCCCTGGAAGCAGGCCTAGCTCTTCCACTACCCCCTATCAGAGTAGTGGGAAAAGTCTACCAGCCTCTCCCAGGGGGAGGGCCTCAAGCCTGCCAGGTCCCTGACAGCTCGGTTAGGTAAGACTCAGATCCTCTCAGGGAAGGAGCAACTGACTCAATACAGGAAATGCAGATCATTAAGACAGATACAACACGAACCTGCCCCTGTCCCTTATTGGACACCGGCCTGACTGCACTGCTTTCTCTGCCTCACTGATCTGCAGTGAGTGGGGAGAACCCATCTTAACTCCTGGCAAACCTACTGTTACCAGGGATTATTGCACAAAAGGAGGACAGAATAATAGCCCAAACCTACCAGGGCTATATATACATACACCGTAAATGCAGTTGGTATAATCAAGGCAAACCAGGCATAGTACCAAAAGGAGACTGTTAGTATGGGATCAACAATGGTTAACAGTTCACATCAGTTACCATAGTCCATGAGACCATCCGTACCACACTGTGATAGTAAAATGTCCAAAGGGTAAAGATCTTCCAATTGAGGGGTCCATCCGCAGGGGAGTCAGGGAAAAATAGACGGCCCAACACGTGTTTCATTCTTGCTTCATGATCCCATCATCCCATCTACGTGTGTGTGTGTGTGTGTGTGTGTGTGTGTGTGTGTGTGTGTGTGTATGTATGTATATATATATATATATATATATATATATAGAATCCAATGCACAGCCGGCACACCATATGCAAGTAAATAAGTTTTTGGTGCTTATCCCATAAAGCAATAACAGACCATACGATACCGGTTGCAACACGACATCAAGGGAC
Source organism: Ascaphus truei (assembly GCF_040206685.1). Taxonomy (NCBI): domain Eukaryota; kingdom Metazoa; phylum Chordata; class Amphibia; order Anura; family Ascaphidae; genus Ascaphus; species Ascaphus truei. The sequence continues at coordinate 78,940 of NW_027456943.1, forward strand.
AGCACGCAGGTAAGTAAATCAAAAATGTTCTATATTTGATAGAAGACACAAAAACCGACGTTTCGGTCCCCCAGTGGGACCTTTCTCAAGGTGATTGCAGACCGATGTAAACTGAGGCGTTCTTTAAGCATCCTAATGGTCTTGCCAATGTAGTACAGCCCACAGGGGCACCGGATGAAATACACCACGTATTTAGAGTCACAATTCATGAAGTCCTTGATGTGAATGCGATGTCCTTGATGTGGATGTGGGTTGGCCGACCCGCGTTCCAAATACAGCAAGAAACAGTCCTGGTTGACTAGACCAGTTGGAGTGCATAAATGCAGAGGTTGTGTCAACTGCCAGTATATGGTATTGGGCAAAAGTTACCCACATCCACATCAAGGACATCGCATTCACATCAAGGACTTCATGAATTGTGACTCTAAATATGTGGTGTATATCATCCGGTGCCCCTGTGGGCTGTACTACATTGGCAAGACCATTAGGATGCTTAAAGAACGCCTCAGTTTACATCGGTCTGCAATCCGGAAGGCCTTGGCAGACACCGACAATAAGGAGGACCTCACACAACAACCGGTGGCTCGTCATTTTAAAGAAAAACAGCACAGTCTAGCTACTCTACGGTGTATGCCTATTGCACAAGTTCAACTGTCCCCCAGGGGAGGGGACCGCAACAAGGCTCTCCTTCAACTGGAGGCACGGACAATCTATAAATTGGACACATTAAGTCCACGCGGACTAAATGAAGATGTGTCGCTGAGCTGTTTCCTTTGAACTATCTATTATGACAGACACGGTGCCCAATTGGGACCCAGTTGCTTTGTATCAATGACTTAACTATTTCATGTATCTCTTTGTCCTCAGATCAGCTATCTACTGGATAGGTCTTGCATTATCAATTGCGGACTCACACATTATAATTCTATTCCACAGGATTTATCTTGTCTCTATACATTGGTTATTACCACCAATTAATGTTTATATACCTTATTGTTTCAGCAGTTGTCTTTATGCTATGATACCAATTCCTGCACATAGCCAATAGACACCACGATTGCCACCGCCATACATTGTCACGATTGTAAATACTGCATATACAAGTTGTCATGCCTCATAGGATTATGTTTATCTCAGAAGGCTTATTCAATACTTCACCCATTTATTGATGTTATTTAGACGGTATTAGGCAAGTTGGTGTAATCTATTAATACACAGGTCCATCCATACACTGTTGATTCTGGTCCAACACAATATATACAAATATATGCATATTATTAATGCGTCAGCTCATCTCAGGTTATATGTTCACATGTATTGGGGATCACTGTATTGCACTGTTACATTGGTGTTTTATGTTGGTGCAACATGTTTCATGATGATATTTGTGCAGGGGCTAACCAACGTCCTTTCTTTGATAGCCCATTTACATTAGCTTATGCTACCACATATTTTAAGCTGGCAGCTTTGCTTACATGATGCAGAGCATCAGACTCTACCTTCGGGTACACAGTCCTGCTGCCACACAGCAGATGTATCCACTATGGGACATCAGTATGGGTGTGCTTTGCCTGGTCCCACAGTCATTCTTTATATTAGCAGAGAGCAGACATTGAGTTTATCCAGTCATCATATTTTATTGAATTATGCTTGTCAGTTTGCACATGCGCATTAGCTCCCTACTGTTCCCATTGAATTCTCTTTGGGGCCATACAGTACACATGAGTATCAGCACTCATTTTGGGGCATAGATTGGCTCTACACAGTTCAGATGTGCACTAGGGTCTCCCACAACACATTTTCGTGGCAGCTAAGCCCAAGCACATCAGCTGGCGATCGCGCAAAGTTCCGCATTATTTATTTATTTATCGGCGGTTCGCGCATGCGCAATAGCGATTTTACAGGTCTTTAAGATCCTATCTTTCCCTGCTACAGCATTAAGCTCACACATGCGCAGTAACCATTCACATTGCCTAGATGCGCCCTCCACTGGCCCGTTATCATGTGACAGGAGTAGAAGCACTCTGACATTTCAACTTCCCATACACACATGCGCAGTTAACACTGCAGACGTGGCAGGAGTGTTAAAGCGTTTTTACTGTCATCTGACAGTCTGGTGCTACTGTGCAGCTCCTACATACAGCATTTAAGCAATTATCACTTTACATCATGTGTTGCACCTGTTTGCTTTGGGGGTTTAGGGTATATATATGTGTTATGACTCACTCTGTTTGTTCATCACCTTGAGAAAGGTCCCGTGTGGAGGACCGAAACGTTGGTTTATATGTCACATTAAACAACTTTTTTTTGACTATCTACTGGAGTGCTGCCTCTGATATCTGCTTACACGGTATCGTATAGCCTATATATATATATATATATATATATAAATATATATATATAGATATATAGATATACTGATATACCCGGCATTGCCCGGGATGTAAATCCGTAATAGGTATTATTATTTATAAATAGTTGAAAAGAAACATGGAAGAAAATGTAATACGATATTGTTGTTTAAAAATGGTTTATTGTAAACACACCACAGTACAATGTATATTTTGGTGATGTAAAAATGTGAGGTGTGTGTACCGCTAGGGTGGGTGTGAGGCATCGGGTGTGTTCAGTACGGGTGGCGGGTGGGTAGTGGAGTACAGGCTGTGGGTGGGAGTCCCGCTAGGGTGTGAGCGGGTGTGAGGCGGCTGGTGTCTGGTGAGTGTGTGCGGCGGCTGGTTAGTGATGTCGGTGCATAGGGGTGTGAGTGTGGCGGGTGGGTGTGAGGCGGGAGGCGCCGGGTGGGTGGTGAGTGGGTGCGGCGGCTAGTCAGTGATGTCGGTGCGTAGGGGTGGGAAGCGGCGGGTGTGTGTCGAGTGTCAGGTGGGTGAGAGGCGGCAGGTGTCTGAGTGAGGGCGGCGGCTGTGGGGCGCAGGGGTGTGAGGCGGCGGGTGGCTGAAAGGCAGAGGCGGGAGGTGGCGGGAGTGCTGGCGGCAAGTGGGTGAAAGGCAGAGGCATGAGTGCGGCGGGTGGGTGAAAGGCAGGGGCGGGAGGGGGGTGAAAGGCAGGGGCGGGGGGGAAGGCAGGGGCAGGGGTGAAGGCAGGGGCGGGGGGGGGAAGGCAGGAGAGGGGGGGAAGGCAGGGGTGGGGGGGGGGAAGGCAGGGGTGGGGGAGGAGGCAGGGGAGAGGGGGAGGCAGGAGGCAAGGGGGGGTGTCACTGTGTGTCTGTCCCTGTGTGTGTCAGTGTGTCTGTCACTGTGTGTGTCAGTGTGTCTGTGACTGTGTACAGTAGAGGCAACTCTTATTCGAACAAAAACCAGTGGCTAATTCCCCAAAAGACCCAGGAAACACCCAGGTACATTCTGAATACATGCCTTAAACTTTCCTTAAACTAGCCCCAGCATTTCTGCATTGATTAATTGCCTATCAGATTAACAGCGGGGGTCCCTGGCAGTCCCATTCAAACTGAATTGGACTGCCCGGGATCCCTGCTGTGTTAATCCTATGGGTCGTTAGTCAATGCAGAAATGCCTTAAACGTGCCTCAAACTAGCCCAGAACATACCCAGCACATACCCAGCACATAACCAGAATGTAACCCGGCTAGTTTACAGCAAATTTTAGAATAAACGTTGCCTCTACTGTATGTCGGGGGGGGTGGGGAGGGGGGGTCAAAAACGCAGCTGAGGGGTCAAAAACGGAGCTGGGGAGGGGTAAAAAACGGAGCTGGGGGAGGGGTCAAAAACGGAGCTCGTGGAGGGGTCAAAAACGGAGCTGGTGAGGGGTCAAAAATAAAGCTGGGGGAGGGGGTCAAAAACGGAGCTGGAGGGGGTCAAAAACGGAGCTGGGGGAGGGCTCAAAAACGAAGCTGGGAGGGGGTCAAAAACGGAGCTGGAGGGGGTCAAACACTCCCCTCCCCCTCCCCCTCCCCAGCAATACCTCACCTCAGGCAGCAGCAGCAGCAGTGTGGCCAGGGGTTGGGAACCCCTGGGTTAGAGCGCACCGGCCAATGAGAGCCGTGGGGGGCGGGCAATCCGGAGGGGTGAGACATGTGTGTGTATATACTGTTAGACCACACCGGCCAATGAGAGGTGTGCGGGGGCGGGTGGGCCAAGGGAGCCATCTCATTGGCCTGAGGCGGAGTGAGCCCTATAGGCTTAAGCTTGCTGCATGGTCACAGCTTTGAGCACAGCCAGTGTTAAGATGCATAGCCAGAAAACCCACCCACAGACAGCTGTTTCGACCTTAATGGGTCTCATCAGTGTGGGGTTGGTTAACTGGCTACGCAATGAAGCGAAAGGATGGGGTTCACCATACTGAGTTAAGTTATGGTGAGTTAAAAAAAGTGACAAAAACCCTTCACAGCAAAGCATTTAGCAAATGTAAATATACTGTATGCTCATTTGCATGTCTTAGGCAGGTCTGCAACCCCGCCTTTCACCATTATCTCCCAGCACACAGCACTTCCACTGCAGCAAGGGATTCTGGGAAATGACATGCAAATGAGCACACAGTGCCACTTTCTGCTTCAAAAACCATTTTATACATGGTTCCCTATAGGCTTACGCTTGCTGCATGGTCACAGCTTTATATATATATATATATATATATATATATATATATATATATATATATATATATATAGACAGAAAAAGAGAGAGAGCGCACGCCCCATAGCATAATATTGCATAAAATTTATTAAAACAAGGAAAGGGGATGGGGGGTGGGGGGGGTAGGAATCGCACTCACAGGATGCAAATAGTTAAAAGACAATTTGTGATAATATCACCACCATCCGGTTCTGGATACTGGAACACGTCTCCGTGGACTCCTTCAGGGCTGCCAGACACGATAACCAGGGACCTGATGATGAAGGCTCCGTTCGCTCTCTGTACAGAGTCCAAAGCTCCAGCTCACACTTTCAATGGCCGCCGATCGTATATTCCCGCGCTTGGTGTAGGCTGCTGCGCGTGCGCGTCGTCGTCGTGATGACGTGATCGCGCTCTCAGTACCCTAACGCGTTTCGTCACCTGACCGGTAACTTTCTCAAAGGGCTGATGTCGAAAGGAATCAAGTCCAGCCCTCTTATAGCCAGTCCGTTGCCAGGCAACCCGTGATCGGGTGATTAATAAAACCTGAGTGGTATTAGATAAAGCTAATATATACCATAGATGCTAATCATATTGGGGACTGGTTTTCTAAGGGCTGATAGGGACTAATGCACTTAAGGAATAAACATACAATAATTACAAATGTGCGATTAAAACACAATAATAAACAATAATGAACAATAGTATGGGAACAGAAAGGATATCATGACATTATTTTTAACACTAACAATAAAATTTAAACATTTTGACACCACATAAATTCATCAATCATTGTACTGCAATGTATATTTCCAAACATTATTCTCAAACTGTATTTGATGGTTTCCCATTAGGAAAATCCACAAGATGAATATTTTACAAGATATATTACAAGATGTTTGATATTTTCAAACATTGTTCACTTTACACAACTCTTTATTTATTAATTATAGTTATATTTAATTTAATATATCACAGTTATATTTTTATTTTTTGGCGCCACACTTTTTTGTTTTATATATATATATATATATATATATATATATATATATATATATATATATATATATATATATATATATACTAGCTGAGAGACCCGGCGTTGCCCGGGATGTAAATGCGTAATAGGTAGTATTATTTATAAATGGTGGAACAATAGGTGACTATTTGTTGTAAAGGTTGGATAATAATGTTGAAAAGAAAGATGGAAGAAAATGTAATACGATGTTGTATAAAAATGGTTTATTGTAAACACACCACAGTACAATGTATATTTTGGTGACATAAGTGATGTGAAAATGTGAGGCGTGTGTCCTGCTAGGGTGTGAGCGTGTGTGAGGCGGCGGGTGGTTAGTGAGTGCTGGCTGTGGGTCGGGGTCCTGCTAGGGTGTGAGGCGGCGGGTGTGTGGCGAGTGCGGGTGACAGCTGGTCAGTGATATTGTTGCGTAGGGGCAGGATGAGGCAGGTGTGTGTCAAGTGTGTGGGGTGGGAGAGAGGCGGCGGGTGTGTGTCGAGTGTGGCGGGTGTCTGTTGAGGGCGAGCGGCGGCTGTGTGGCGCAGGGGTGTGAGCGGTGGGCGGGTGAAAGGCAGAAGTGCGGGTGGGCGAAAGGCAGAGGCAGGAGGGCGGACGAAAGGCATTGAAGGAGGGGAGGTGAGGTCGGAGGGGTGGTGAGGGGAGGTGAAGGGGGGCGGAGGGGAGGTCGGAGGGGGGGGGGTGTTGGGGGATGGTGAAGGGGGGGCGGAGGGGAGGTGAAGGGGGGGCGGAGGGGAGGTGAAGGGGGGGCGGAGGGGAGGTGAAGGGGGGGCGGAGGGGAGGTGGAGGGGAGGTGAAGGGGGGGGCGGAGGGGGTAGGTGGGAAGGGTGGAGGTGGGGGGCTGGGGGGGCGGAGGGGAGGTGAAGGGGGGTGGAGGGGGGGGCGGAGGGGAGGAGGGGGTAGGTGGGAAGGGTGGAGGTGGGGGGCTGGGGGGGAGGGGGGAGGTGAAGGGGGGGTAGATGAAGGGGGGGTGGAGGGGAGGTGGTAAGGGAAGGGGGGGAGGTGGGAAGGGGGGGGTGGTGGGAAGGGGGGGGGGTGGTGGGAAGGGGGGGGTGGTGGGAAGGGGGGGAGGTGGTAGGAAGGTGGGAAGGGGTGGGGAGGTGGGAAGGTGGGAGGTTGTAAAGGGGGAGTGAAGGGGGGTGAAGGTGGGGGTGAAGGGGGGTGAAGGTGGGGGTGGAGGGGGCGGTGAAGGTGAGGCGGTGAAGGTGGGGGGGTGAAGGTGGGGGTGGAGGGGGGGTGAAGGTGGGGGTGGAGGGGAGGTGAAGGTAGGGGTGGAGGGGAGGTGAAGCGGGGGTGGAGGGGAGGTGAAGCGGGGGTGGAGGGGGGGTGGAGGGGGGGGCGGAGGGGAGGAGGGGGTAGGTGGGAAGGGTGGAGGTGGGGGGCTGGGGGGGAGGGGGGAGGTGAAGGGGGGGTGAGGGTAGATGAAGGGGGGGTGGAGGGGAGGTGGTAAGGGAAGGGGGGGAGGTGGGAAGGGGGGGGTGGTGGGAAGGGGGGGGGTGGTGGGAAGGGGGGGGGGTGGTGGGAAGGGGGGGAGGTGGTAGGAAGGTGGGAAGGGGTGGGGAGGTGGGAAGGTGGGAGGTTGTAAAGGGGGAGTGAAGGGGGGTGAAGGTGGGGGTGAAGGGGGGTGGAGGGGGCGGTGAAGGTGAGGCGGTGAAGGTGGGGGGGTGAAGGTGGGGGTGGAGGGGGGGTGAAGGTGGGGGTGGAGGGGAGGTGAAGGTAGGGGTGGAGGGGAGGTGAAGCGGGGGTGGAGGGGAGGTGAAGCGGGGGTGGAGGGGAGGTGAAGCGGGGGTGGAGGGGAGGTGAAGCGGGGGTGGAGGGGAGGTGAAGGTGAGGTGAAGGGGGGGTGAAGGGGAGGGGTGGAGGTGAAGGGGAGGGGTGGAGAGGGGGGGGCGGTGGAGGGGAGGTGAAGGGGGTGGAGGGGAGGTGAAGGGGGGGGTGAAGGGGGGTGTGGAGGGGAGGTGAAGGGGGGGTGGAGGGGAGGTGAAGGGGGGGTGGAGGGGAGGTGAAGGGGGGGGTGGAGGGGAGGTGAAGGGGGGGTTGGAGGGGAGGTGAAGGGGGGGGTGGAGGGGAGGTGAAGGGGTGGAGGGGAGGTGAAGGGGGGGGTGGAGGGGAGGTGAAGGGGGGGGTGAAGGGGAGGTGGAGGGGAGGTGAAGGGGGGGGTGGAGGGGAGGTGGGGTAGGGGGGGTGGAGGGGGAGGGGATGTGGAGGTGGGGTAGGGGGGGTGGAGGGGGAGGGGATGTGGAAGGGAGGGGAAGTGGAGTGAGGGGTGGGTGAGGGGAGGTGAAGGCCGCTCACTCACCCGTCCGGCCGTTCCCTCACCCGTCTGGCAGTTCCCACGTGGATCTGAGGCGGGAGGCAGCGTGTTGTGGCCGCTCCCCCGCTGTGTCCCTGGCGCGCGCTCGCTCACTCCGCTCCCCCGCTGACTGTAGCGGCGCCGAGGGGGGGGGTGGAGGGGAAGTGAGTGAGGGAAGGTGAAGGGGGGTGAAGGCCGCTCCCTCACCCGTCCGGCCGCTCCCTCACCCGTCCGGCAGCTCCCTCACCCGTCCGGCAGCTCCCTCACCCGTCCGGCAGCTCCCACATGGAGGGGGGGGGGTGAAAGCGCGGGAAACAGGGAGAGGCAGAGCCTCCGGGACCGGTGGGGAAGAGAGCGGGAGATGTGCTGCTAACACTGTGAGCCCCGTTAATGTATGTAACACCGTGTGTGTGTGTGTGGGGGGGGGGGGGGTTGTGTGTGTTTAGTGATGTGTGTGTGTGTGTGTGTGTGTTTAGTGATGTGTGTGTGTATAGTGATGTGTGTGTGTGTGTATAGTGATGTGTGTGTGTATAGTGATGTGTGTGTGTGTATAGTGATGTGTGTGTGTGTGTGTGTGTGTGTGTATAGTGGTGTGTGTGTGTGTGTGTATAGTGGTGTGTGTGTGTGTGTGTATAGTGGTGTGTGTGTGTGTGTGTATAGTGATGTGTGTATAGTGATGTGTGTGTGTGTGTGTGTGTGTATAGTGATGTGTGTGTGTGTGTATAGTGATGTGTGTGTATAGTGATGTGTGTGTATAGTGATGTGTGTGTATAGTGATGTGTGTGTATAGTGATGTGTGTGTGTGTGTGTGTGTGTGTGTGCCCTTCACTCCGCCTCAGGCCAATGAGAGGTGTGCGGGGGTGGGCGGCCCAAGGGAGCAATCTCATTGGCCTGGCCCAAGGTCCAATGAGATTGCCGCTAGGGACACGGGGAGGGGCACAGGGAGACACATACAGACCCGGACACATAGGACACTTTCAGAAATATATAGTAGATATATATATATATATATATATATATATATATATATATATATCTTAATACTGAGTTAAGTTATGGTGAGTAAAAAAAGTGACAAAAACCCTCCACAGGAAAGCAAATATGCAAATACAACAGTATGCTCATCTGCATGTCTTAGGCAGGTCTGCAACCCCGCCTTTCCCCATTATCACCCAGCATACAGCACTTCCACTGCAGCAAGGGATTCTGGGAAATGACATGCAAATGAGCACACAGTGTCACTTTTTGCCTCAAAAACCATTTTTAACATGGTTCCCTATAGGCTTAAGCTTGCTGCATGGTCACAGCTTTGAGCACAGCCAGGGTTAAGGTGCATACCCAGAAAACCACCCACAGACAGCTGTTTCGACCTTGATGGGTCTCATCAGTGTGGGGTTGATTTTAACTGAGTATGCAAGAGAGGCTATGGGATAGGCTAAACCATAATACTGAGTTAAGTTATGGTGAGTAAAAAAAGTGACAAAAACCCTCCACAGGAAAGCAAATATGCAAATACAACTGTATGCTCACGGTTTTTTCCTATTTGGATTTAATTGTTGGAGGATTTATGTCAAGTTTTACGCACAGGGGATCCATGCCTTGTTTTAATTATTCTCTGCTTTCTTTTATATTTTTTGCTCTGTGACAGTTATTCAATAAAGATTTTGTGTATTTGTACTTTGAAGTGGTATACTAGAGTGCTTTTGTTTGGGGCTTTTTCTCTCTTTCTCTTACTATATATCTATCTATATCTATATATATAAACAGAGATATATCCAGCAATGTCGTGAATCTCATCATGTGCATGAAATGCCCAGGAGGCTGCTACTACATAGGTGAGACGGGGCAGGGGCTAAACAAGAGAATGAACCTGCATCGCCACAGCATCACACGCGGAACAAGAGACAGTCCTGTCGGCGAACATTTCTCTGACTCTGGCCATAAGGTGAACGATCTGAGGGTTGCCATACTCAAAGGTAATCTTAAAACACCGAAAGAGAGACGGTTGCATGAATACAAATGTATGCAACATTTCGGGACACTTAACGGTGGCCTAAACAGAGATCGAAATTTTATGAGTCATTACTGACACAAGTGAACTCTCTTCCCATGAGCGCTAAAGACCATGTCTGTACATACTGTGCTATATGTATGCACACACAGCTGTCTCTTACACATACCAATACTCCTTGTTTTTCCATCCCTATTCACCAATAGGGACCACATAGTATCAACACACTTTTAGTTATGCTACTATCTCCCACATTTCCACACCTACCCACACCATTTTTATTAACTCCCACTCCACACACACCTTTTGTAAAGCCCTGTTTACACTGTGGGCTCTCCATTCATTTATATTCACACAGATACACAAACACACTCTTACATCACTTTCTTTCAGGAACCATTTAACACCTCTAGCCATAAATCTCATCCACACCCGGGGAAGGACAAGCACAGATAACATTCCAAGAGACACTGTTTTTAAGTATTCCCTTTGCTTGCTTCATTCATTGTAACATCGCCGGAAGAAGAGATCAGTGTATCTCGAAAGCTCGCACAAATAAAAGCATTTCGTTAGCCATAGAACGGTATCATCTATTTATTATTTTATTTTATATATATATATATATATATATATATATATAAGACAGAAATACAATAAGCGCAATCACACTAAAATTAATAAATAAAATAATTACCACATGTACTGGAGGGTATAAACCCTTACAATCTAACTTTCCCTGACTCGGTCTGCAGCCAAAAGGTCTACCGCTCCACGGGCTGGTAACGAAAGATTTCCAAAGAGAATGACCTAGGCGCAAGTGGAGACAAGAAAAACAAACATAGGGTAGTACGTTCTAACAATTAAACCACCAGAAGGTATGATATGCACTCACAGCGTATAGGATAAAATCAAGCCTTGTATCCACTCTGGGATCTGGAACAAATTACGACGAATCTGGAACAGCTGGTCATCCACAGCAAATGCAATCAAGCAAAACATTTGATTGCAGATCTTCGCATCAGACTGTTTTGGGAAATAAGCACCTTGCTCTGCATCAAAGATTATCTGTTCTGTGCCTTTGTGTCTCTAGAGCAGGCGTGGCTATCTCCAGTCCTCAAGGGCCACCAACAGGTCAGGTTTTCAGGATATCCCTGTTTGCGCCTTCGTCCTTACTGCTATTTCCCACAGATTCTACTACAGCAAACACTTGCGCCTAGGTCATTCTCTTTGGATATATATATATATACACACACACACATGATGAACTAATATCAAAATAAATGTAGAAGGGTTATCAAAAACATGCTCTATCAAATACCACTTCTCCATACAGACACACTACAATAAAATCAATTTCCTTTAATAATCCAATCTGATCTTCCAATCAAAATCCTCAAATGTCAATCACAAGCCACAAATGCCACTGAAAACATTGCATTTACATTGTATACATGATGCATACAATCTACAGTATGTACCATATACATTCTGCAAATGAATGTTAACAATAACATATTCCAAACAAAATACCAATAAATCCAAACAAGTATACTATTTAAACCAATCCAGTAACCATAAATCAATTAGCATTCATTAATTAAATCCCTAAATAATTTACATTCCATCCCTAACAATTAAACAATTAACTAATTCAATCGTTGAACAGAACAAGTTAACCTCTGATAAAATATAAGTACCAAAAAGAATACAATATACAAAAGCAAGCCTCACCCTGACCTAAATTACACCTATGTAATTTTAAAATACATGATACACACATTTATGCATAGCAGCATAGCCAAAATAATTTAAAACACAGCAAATCAAGCTTTTAAAACAACATCATTTATTACCCTGTATGTATATATCGATCTAGACATACATACATACATACATACATACATACATACATACAGTGGCAAGAAATGATATACCAAAAATAAATAAATACACATGTAAAAAAAGCTTAAAAAAAAAAGAACAAGTTAAATAAAATACATTTCTTTAGTTCACTTACCATTACTTGACCCACTCACCGACTCCCGTTGAACAGCTTACTCTCAAACCAATCCACCACGCACAGGAACCCATAAAATAAAAAACCATAAAATAATAAACATTGAAATAAAAATCCAAAACAATCCACGGGTCTTCTATTTGTAATCCATCTTCATCTGTATTCTTCTTTCTTCTATCTGCGGCTCTCTTCTGGGGTCTTCTTGTCTTCTTCGGCCACGCCCTGGCCTTCTTCTTCTGTAGGAGGTCCTTCCTCCTCTGCGTCTGCCTTCAAAATGAGATGACATAGGCTTTTAAAGGCCTATGACGTCACATTTTCGTCATGGTTCCCGCGGCCTTGATATAAAAAAAAGAGGAAAGTTGCGCCAAAAGAGAGTTATCCTACTGTTCAGTATATGGCTCCTGTCCTTGACACAATGCAGTTCCGCAGCCTGAGTCTCTCAGAGGTGATTCACCAACCTCTGTGTGAATACTGGTAGAAAAAGGGGGGTCCTCCGGCGCGTTGTTCTGCTTGTGGCTCCACGGCGTTTTAGATATATAGGTAAAGGAGAGAAGAGAGGGGACCACAGTAAGGGACCAACACAGTGATTATACACAACTCTTCGTTTGATTTGTGAGGGGGGGGGGGATTGGGGGTGGTAGGAGATCAATGGAGAGATGAAAAATACTGCTGAATGAAAGGAGACACACTTACATCAGAGTGTCTAGTATCTTGAATTCTTGTACTCTTTTCTTTATGTAGCTGTATTTGGTTGAGGGTGAGGAAAAGCCTCCTGGTATCCTCCTTAGCAAAAAATATAAAGGGAAAAAATTGTGCAATAGAATTTATTAACAATAGAAAAAAAGAGATTGAACACTTACAAGCGGCCGATAATTTCAGGCATAGAGAGGAGATGCTGCCAGACTCCACAACGAATCCCTTCCTGGGTTGGAGTGGTTTGTCCTGGGTGTTTCCCTGTTGGCAGATGATTGCTGCGTTGATCTTCACTTCGGGTGGCTGGGATTGAAGGTTTCCAAGAGCCCGTGCACAGGCTATGTCCTCCTCAAGAGAAAAAACTAGGGTATGACCCCCAAATATCGAGGCCACTAACCAGGCACTATGGAGTGCGTTTAAAGACAGAAGGTTGGACGCCCATTATTTAGTAATATGGGTATAAATATGAATATGGGGTACCTCCGATACTAACATGGGGAGTGGGGTATTGGAACACCGGTAGAGGTACACGGGGACACCTCCCGAGGGGCGCCCCCTAGTAAATCACAGCCCGGCTACCATAAACCTCACCTGTCTCCCCTGTGTACCGCGTGGAGGTCCCCAAGAAAAGCCGTCCCTGTTTGCAGCTCACAGCTTGATCCGGAGACTCTGCAATGGAGGGATCCCGCTGTGGATGGCGTCTGCGTGCTCCAACCGGATGTGACGTCACAAGTAGAAGAGAAAAAATGCTCCCGAGGTTCACAGCACCTTCACTCAGCCAACGTATGGTGTAAAAAACTTTATTAGTAACCAGCACAGTACAGCATGATCACTCTGACGCGTTTCGTCCTATCCCGGACTTTTTCAAAGAGTGCCGTTCATACAAACATGTCCCTGTTCATATAGGGGGTGAGTCAGATCAACAACCAATCAAAATAAAGGTCAATTTAACCTGCACCTGATCAATCAGGAATGGGCTATAATCTAGTGATTGCTCTCATTACCAAACCCACGACATGGGGGGACATGCACAAATACAAAAATACAAAAATGCATACATATATGAACAAAATAAATAAAAACAGCCTAATGCTGTATAAAGTTAAAAACATAGAAATGAGTGTACTACAACTGCTGGTATTCGATTAATCTATCAATTGATATTACATTAATTATTCATTTACTCTGGTTGAAAAGTGGATATGGTCATAACCTTCATAAAGAAAATGAAATACATTCTGTGAACACAGATAATTTATATATTTGTCAGAACATCTCTATATGCAAAGTGGGTAATTTATCATTATATATATAACACAATATATATTAGTACGATATTAGGGCATATTTCAACACAATGTAGCACACCTTGAACACCCCTCCACAAAGGGCCATTATCCCACCAAGAAGTGCTTAAGCTCCCAGTCTTGGTTGATTCCGGCCGGATGGAGTGTGTTCAAGGTGTACACCCAATACATTTCCTGTTTGTTCAAGACACCTTCCCTGTATCCTCCCCTAGCATGACATGGTATATGCTCGATTGCAGTGAATGAAAAATTATTTATACCTCCTTCAGGGCATCTAGAAAAATGTCTAGGGACAGGGTGTGTAGTGTCTTTTCTTTTAATAAGTCTTACATGCTCTGCAATACGAGTTTTAACTGATCTAATTGTGCGTCCTACGTACATTTTATTACAGCCGCATCTTAAAAGATATATGGTGAAAGCCGTATTACAATTTAGAAACTCCTTTATGTAATGTTTTTTTCCATTGGACTCAACATATTTAGTACTATGAGCATACTTACACATAGAACAATTTCCACATGTAAAGAAGCCCTTAGGGATCCCTTTAACTCTGACAGACTCTGACTGAAAGTGGCTAGGTGCAAGATGTGATGCTATGGAGAATTTCAAACAAGAAGGGTTCTGGTTGTGTTTGATTCTATAGTGGTTTGAGACGCTATGAGTCTATATTTAATCACATATTTAATCACTATGTATAATCTGTATCACGACACTAAGTCAAGAAAGTATGAGCAATAGAGTTTAAGAACCTACAGCTATGTCAGGAACAAAACCAGCACCTTTGGAGTTAATTTGATGATCCTACAGTGTATATAAGACTGCTGTTACCCTGTGCCTATACACGTCACTGAGGAAGCATTGGCGAAACGCGTTTGGCCATTACAAGCCACCGTAGTGAGGACTTGTTTTCCCTGTACTATCTGGCTCGGCGATCCCGCCGTCTGCGCATGCGCATGCGCACCGGAGCAGGGAGCTGAAATCTGTATGCTGTGTATGCTGAGGGACAGGCCGGTTTTGAGGAGGACATAGCCTGTGCACGGGCTCTTGGAAACCTTCAATCCCAGCCACCCGAAGTGAAGATCAACGCAGCAATCATCTGCCAACAGGGAAACAGCCAGGACAAACCACTCCAACCCAGGAAGGGATTCGTTGTGGAGTCTGGCAGCATCTCCTCTCTATGCCTGAAATTATCGGCCGCTTGTAAGTGTTCAATCTCTTTTTTTCTATTGTTAATAAATTTTATTGCACAATTTTTTCCCTTTATATTTTTTGCTAAGGAGGATACCAGGAGGCTTTTCCTCACCCTCAACCAAATACAGCTACATAAAGAAAAGAGTACAAGAATTCAAGATACTAGACACTCTGATGTAAGTGTGTCTCCTTTCATTCAGCAGTATTTTTCATCTCTCCATTGATCTCCTACCACCCCCAATCCCCCCCCCCCCTCACAAATCAAACGAAGAGTTGTGTATAATCACTGTGTTGGTCCCTTACTGTGGTCCCCTCTCTTCTCTCCTTTACCTATATATCTAAAATGCCGTGGAGCCACAAGCAGAACAACGCGCCGGAGGACCCCCCTTTTCCCACGGCCTTGATTGGGCCGTGAAAACCATGTGTTTTGGCCTAGAAAAAAAAATGATGACGTCACTTAAAGGCAATGAAAGCACAGCCAATCAGAATGGCTTTGCTTCAATTGCCTTTAAGATAACATCATGAAAAGAAACATGACCGGCCTCACATGGTACGGTAGCCAATCAGAGCGTGGGAACTCCATCCCAACTCTGATTGGCTCTAGTATACCATGTGACAGAGGCTTGGGGGAGAACGGATGTGATGTCATTGAAAGCCTGTCACATGGTACTAGAGCCAATCAGAGTAGGGATAGACTTCCCCTGTCTGGTTAATAGTTATTTTGCACATTATTGTACTGTAGGTGTTGAGGGGGGGGATGTATGTATTGAATGTATAGGCCAGGTTTATTTTTTCTACATTCAGGTTCTGCGTGAGACCTCTGGAGACCACCTGCGGGATCCTCAGGTATCTCATGGGTATTAGGCTGGTGGTTCCATGGGTGACACCTGTGGGGATGAACCGGTGGTCCCACATCCGTGGGGGCACCGCGGACCCGTAGTGTGCGGAGAAGAACCGGTGGTCCCACATCTGTGGGGGCACCGCGGACCCGTAGTCTGGGGGGAAGAACCGGTGGTCCCACATCCGTGGGGGCACCGCGGACCCGTAGTGAGCACTCGTGAGTTCCCCAGACCCCCGTGGGAACCACCCGAGGCCCCACAGACACCTGTGGGTCTGACCCGGGGCTCCCAGACATCCTTGGGCCTACCGTGGGGACCCAATTGTGGCCCACAGTGACCCAAGGAGACCACCTGGGGGCCATGGCGCTTGGCGGGACCCACCAGCAGGCCTCCAGAACCTGTTTGAAACGAGCTGCTGGTACCCTGTATGTCTGTCAGGTGCCCCGCCAGCCCACCGGGGACTCGCGTGGGGCTGTGTTATGAACCCTGTTTGTAAAAGGATAAATCTTGTATTTATGGCGGGGCACAGGGGGTGGGTAATGTATTTAATAAATATAATGATGTTTATTGTGTGTCACTGTATTGTTTTTATTGTGGGTACTGGGGGTGGGGGGGTGGGGGTTCCCCAACGGTATGTGGGTAGGCCTCCCTTGTGGGTACTGGGTGTGGGTGGTTAGGCCTCACAGGGTGGGGGGTTAGTGTGGAAGGTTATGTAGGCGTCCCGAGTGGTGGGTGAGGGTGGGTTAACCCCTTAATGACTGTAGCAGTTAATAACCGCTATGGTGATTAAGGGGTTAGGGGACATTACATTGGATGTTTTCATTTTTGTGTCTGTTTTGCAGCAGCGGAGGGGGCATGGGCAGGATGAAGAGGAGGATGGCTTTCATCGTGCCAGCCGGGCATGGGTGAGTGCTATATGTATTTTATGTATTTATTACTGTTTATGTATTTAAAATGGGCACATTCACTATTATCCCTTTGTGGATAATAGTAATTGTGGCCATTACTATACTGTATGGGTTAAGGGGGGGGTTATTTCTTTATAAGTATGTATGTGTTTTGACATTAATTTGGGGAGGCACATAATTGGTACTGCAGGCCTGCGGGTAACACCCGAGGGCCACCGCCGGCCTATAGTATCATTGATGTGCATATATGTGTATGATAGGGGTTGTTGGGGTTATATATATATATATATATATATATATATTTATTTATATAGAGATATTTATTTATTTATTTAGATTTATTTATTTATTTAGTGTGGGGCTGGTGTGTGTGATTATTTTTTATTGTGGGTAGTGGGGGTGGGTGAAGGGGGTATTAGCCCCAACGGTGGTTGTTTAGGGCTTGCGGGTGGGTAGCGGGAGGGCTTAACCCCTTCATGACCGTAGCGGTATTAACTGCTACGGTCGTGAAGGGGTTAAGTGCACCCGCAACCCCCCCCCGCAAGCCCAAAACAAACAACAAGGGCCAAATACCCCCTTCACCCACCCCTGCTACCCACAATAAAGCTGGCACGGTGGGTTAACCCCTTCATTGCCTTAGCGGTTAGCCGCTAAGGTAATGAAGTGGCCTTTAGTTGGCGGGCTGAATTGCTGAAAAACTCTCCATTCTGGAGTGCCGATCAGCACCGAAGAGCTGATCGGGGCTACCTGAATTCAGCCGGATTCAAAAAGTGCCGATAAGTGGCTTATCGGCAGCCGGATGCCGATAATTTTTTTTCCGGAAGAAAAGTTGCCGATAATTCCCACTTATCGGCGTTTAATGAATCGGGAGGGGAAAAAATGCCGAAAAAAGCCTTATCAGCGCTTACTGCATGAGGCCCCTAGTCCTTTATAAATAAGGATTCTGGGTTGTGGAGTAATGCACCTGTTATTTTGTGTTTTACCCACCGCATTAGTGTGTGTGTGTGTGTGTACTGGAATTCCCTTCCCCTCAATACCACACTGTCTCTCTCTGGCTCTCTCCACCTTTAAAGCCTATCTTCATACAGGCCCCCTTAATGAAGTATTTGGGTAGCTCCCTTGGCTAGTACTATACATCTCATATACATTTACAATCCCTCCTTGCAGTCGTACTTACCATAACACACTCCTACTGTGTCTGCAGGTTCTTCCTACTTGCCAGTTAGATTGTAAGCTCTTCGGAGCAGGGACTCCTTTCCCAATGTCATATTATATTCTTATGTATCCAATTATGCTATTTGTATTGCTGCTGTAAAGCGCTACTGTATGTACATGGGGGCGCTATACAAATAAAGACATGCATACGTACGTTATAAGGCTAGGGAGATAGAAGAGGGCTTTGGCTGTCCTAGCAGCACATGGCCACGAGAAAAAAGGGGGCTGTCAAAGGAAATCACACCTTTCTCAGGTCTCAGATCACCAAGTTTACACACTAACTGAAGCAGTATTTAAAAATACTTAAAGGTGTCATATTTGGGTAAAAAAGCATCAATCATCTATATGTAACCCATTGAACATGTCACTGGCATTAGTTCGCTTTAAAGTTCTTCAGGACCAAACCTTTGTGATATATGTAATATAATTGTATGTATATCTTTGTTTATATAGCGCTACAAGTGTACTCGGCACAAAGAATACAGTATAGGGAATTATAATAATACAATAAGTGCAGCAAAATCAGACAATAGGAAGTAAATCCCTGCCTGAAGAGCTTACAATCTAAATGTGATGTTGGCAGACTTGCAGAGATAGCAGATGAGGAAATAAGTGCTGTAGATGGCAGTGCTTGGATTCAATGGTTGGTAGGAGTGACTGTGGGTGTGGGACAGTAGCCATGAGTGCAGGCTCTTGGGGTGCTTGATTTGTGAGGCGAGTTTTAAAGGTTAGTCAGTATTAACACAATTAGCAGGGGAAGAGGTGGCAGAGAGGCATGGGCGAGAGCAGGTGTGTATATGGCTGGGTAATATTTCATTTATTACCACATTTGGATTTCAACATTTAGATTGTAAGCTCTGAGGAACAGGGCGCTCATCACCTTTTTGTATTTCTTCGTGCTTTTTTTTGTCCGTATTTGGTTTGTTATTCTGTTTGTCATTGATATCATCCTGTTCCCCCATTGTACCGCGCTGTGGAATATGTTGGCGCTTTATACGGTGATAATGATAATACTGTAGATGGGTCACATATACCAGAAGACATTCCTAATCTTTGCATTCGAATAGCTCTTCGGGCTCTCTGTTCCGCTGCTACCCTGGAAGTCTTTAATGCATTTGCTGAGTGGCCGTGTCTTTTTCTTTAGTGTATCCCACTCTTCGTGAAGGCCGTGCTGGAGAGATTAACACGAGGCATTAAGTCCAGTCAGCTGCGGACCATGTGCCTGCAGGTGGTCATTGCATCTCTGTATTATAACCCAGCTCTGCTCCTGAACACCTTGGAACAAATTTGCTTCCCTCACAGCTCCGAGCCCATCACTGCACAGTTTGTCAATCAGTGGGTGAATGATACAGACTGCTTCCTGGGGCAAGTAAAGCTGACCGTTTCAGAACTTCATATATGGAGGGTACATGTGTGCATTGATCGTGTCGCTGTGATGTGTACTGAAGATTCTCTTGCAAATTATGACCTGTCGCCCATCTTAAAGCAACAATCCCCACTACTTAACCTTGTTTTTCTGCTGTTTTTTTATTTTTATTTGTTTTTAACAAACTCTGAAACTGGAGGGTCCCTGTAGCTCGGGGGTAGGGGACGGTGGAGGTTGTGTGCAACTCTTGTCCTCAAGGGCCACCGGGATAAGATTATTTGGAAGGAGTAACAGAGCACTACTGAATGTATCCAAAATTGAAAAAAAAACTATTATGAAAGGGAAAGTGTGTTTTCCGTTAAAAAAGTTATTTATTGGTCATGGGACAGAAATGAACAGTGGTGTTGCCCCACCAACGCGTTTTGCACTAAAAAAAGAGCTTTCTCAAGGCATCCATTTTCCTAAGCTCAAGGGCCACCACCAGGTTAGGTTTTCAGGATATCCCTGCTCTTTACAGGTGTCTTAGTCATTATGACTGAGCCACCTGTGCTGAAGCAGGGATATCTTGGAAACCTAACCTGTTGGTGGCCCTGTAGTACTGGAGTTGGACACCCCTGCTGTAACTGAACCCTAACCCCCGGGTTCCTGAGATATTTCCCATTTTTGTACCTGTATGTTTGGACCATTTTGTGTAATCCACATGGCTGCCATCCAAGGCTCACTCCTTCAGACCAAATAGGAATCCTCAATGTCATCAGGGCAGGACACAGCTAAGAACAGTATGGATCCGCACCAGTGGGCACGTTGGTTCAGATTTCGGACAAAGAAAAGATTCTCAATATAGGGGGTATGCTGCATTAATGCTTCTATTGTATGCGTTGAGCCATCACTAATGGTGATATTTGTGATATTTGTGATGTATGTGATGAGTCGCCACTCGTGCTGGGGTTTGTACCAATGAGCCGTAATTCATGATAATGTGGGGAATATGATAGAAGCTTCTTAGCAGTATTTTTTGTCAGGCTCTATGCACCATGTCTGTCTTATGATCTGCTGCTTGTCTTGTAGGCTGCATGACCGGAAAGTGTGTATAATAGGACTCAGCATTCTGATGGAGCTTTCAAACCGACCGCCATCAGTCGACGCTGTTGTTTCCCTCATTGTACCTTCGATTCTGCTTCTCTTCCTTGGGCTGAGACAGGTGTGTGCAAGCCGTGAGCAGCCTGACCAGCGGCCATCCTTGCAGGACCCAAAGACTGAGACTGAGGAAAGCGGTAAGAACCTCTGGCTCACTCCTTTCTCAGGAAGGGAGACAGGCTCTGGGTGTACTGAGACCGACTGGTATACCAGGAATGTTCCGAGATGGTAATATATTTGCAACATTAGGAAAAAAGCACAGCCGTGACATCCCAGAATCCTCTGTCCTCGGTCCTAAGCACACTTTAATAATAAAGCCATCAATTATTGGGAAGATAACGATAGAGCATTAAGCTGGTAGCCTGGGAAAGACTAGCTAATCTTCACATTGGGATTCAGGATTTTAACTTGCCTTGGTCAACATACTTCTTATTTTTAAACACTGTATGTAACTCCTAACAAAAATAATCTATTTGGAACAAAAAGATATTAAATGTTGCATTACAATAGAGAATTGCAGGCTTTATCCTGCATGTTAAAAGAAGCATATTAATAAGACATGGCTAGGGATCGATTTTTAGGGTTGTACTGTATGTAGCATTACAGGGAAAACAAAGAAGGGTTCAAAGGATATACAGTACATTGGTAGTGTGTTTTTCTGTTGCTTATGTAAATAGTTTAACACCCCAACAGCACTCGCATAGAAAGAATACATGGCCATATTAAAACAAGTGTTACGTGAGCATCACAAAAAGACCATGTCTCGATTTTAACACATAAAATATTCACAGGGAATAAACTATCATTTAAAAAAATTCTGCGAAATAAATATATCGGGATTGCATTCGTGTAGCTGCAGCAATATTTGTAACACGTATGTGCCATTCTTTCCAGGAGATGGAGTTTGGGATTTGTGTATACAAAATGTGTGTCTGTTACTGCACGAATAAACCATTGTGAAGGATGGCATTTCATCTGTGTGTGTGTGCAAAACATTGTTCTGAGTTTAGTGTAACACAATATATGTGCCTTCATGTGTATGCATAATGTTGTGTTGCATTAAGTCGTGTGTGTGTGTGTGTGTGTGTGTGAGACGGAGGAGCTGAAAGTCTCCCTTGGTGACGGGCTGTAAACATGCTGAACATGCTCTCTGCTTTTCAAGAGGAAATTCCGAGTGATGAGGAGGAAGGAAACGGGTTAGGTCAGACAATGCAGGAGAACCTCGGGCAAGAGGAGGAGGAAGAGGACGACTGTGACGATTAAGTTCTGGAGGAGACTGCCTTGGAGGGATTCAGTACTCCTTTGGACTCTGTAGATGCCCTTGATGAATACCAGTTATTTACAGAAGCTTTGCTCAGTCCTTTACTTCTCAGTGTGGTTCGGCACAAAAATGAAAGTGGGGTTAAGTGGGGAAATGCTTCTAATTAAAGGGCTTGGAGGAGAGAGACCGGAGGAGCTCTGTATAAAAGCAATTTTGTTGGCAAGAAGTTCTGACACATTGTGCCATTTTGCTGGAGCGTATCTGCATCAAACAAATGTAAGAAATCGTCTCTTAAATCTGGTGCAGAATATTAGAAGGCACAAGCTTATACCCCTCTCACATTTTTGTTTTTCGTTTTACACCGATTAAAGGGAGAAGAGGTGAGACATGGAGGTGCAGAATTTGACACATCTCATTATATTCTGAGTTATGTATCTCATACTGTCAGTTCCCAAGTATCAAGCAAGCCCATGGAACAAGACGAAGAGCAAAGTGCTTGATGCATTGACGCATGCAGGTGCAAGATGGAAACCATGCTTACATTTTGCTCCAAAATTGCTTTGATACATCGCTCCCATGGTATTTAGAGAAGACGGCGCAGCGAAATATTTTAGGACATGTCGGGCTTTAAGGGCAGTTTAGAAATAGAAATTAAGTGGAGGCGCAATGGAAAAATGGAATCAACTTTATATTCACCTTCAAAGTGAGTGGTCAATAGTAATTAAAATATACATATATGGTGCACTACTAATGCAAAAACATACATTACATACATAAACAATTGTTAAAAGTGATATTGCTAAATATCATATAGCTGAACTGGTAAAAGTGTGTAAAGGTCAGAGTTGCCTGTGAGTAAGGTGGTAGCCTTAAATGCTGCTGGCTGTCAGCTCCTTCCTCTCTGGGGATAACGCCTGGGCAGTCCTGCCACATAGCTGGATCGGGCGCTCACACTGCTGGGACTCACTACCTCCGTGAGTAGGCGGGGGCCGTGGATCACCTTGGTGTGCTGTCAGATGGGACCGTGCTGGGCGTCTTCCAATTTTCTCCTCCGGTTCACCTCCAGAGTCGCCGTATAGCAGCTTGGAAGGGTAGCAGGGAAGCAGGGTGATCAGCTTACTTTGCTGCAAATGTCAAGATTTTCCGCTCACAGCTTATGACTTCCTCTGTGTCCACTTCACACACTACTGACTCCATGCTGTCTCCTACGCGTTTCTCCATGTGATGTGGTGTAGGAGGAGCCAGCATTGAGTCATTAGCCAGCAGCCTTATTATAGCATAAATGCAAGTCCTTTTTTTTTTAGTGCCTGATTTCAATGTGTGAAATATACTCGGTGACATTTAAATCACCCAGGTGATGCTTTTCGAATAAAAGTAGCACCTAGTAATGGGCATCAGGGATATTGGCCTCACGAGAAGCTGTGAAATACAGCCTGCCAATGTCCTAGTAAAAGGGACATTCCACGGCATGCATCTTCCAGACTGTTATGAGCTGTATATACGCATGGATGTGATGAGACTTTGTCTTGTTTAGGGGTGCAGGGCCAAGATCTCTCGTGGTATCACTCGCTGACAGCCCCGCTAAGTAATGATCAGAAGAAACACCTGCAGGAAATCTACACCATGGCTGAGCAAAGGAAGAATGCAGCAGGTCAGTCACTTCAAAGGAGCCAAAGATGATGGGGGTTGGGGCTCTAGCAGGAAAGTGAGAATCCCAGCATATATCGCCCCCTAGACTTAAATACAGAATAGTATCCTGCGGTGATCAAAAACTCGGTGACAAAAGTCAAATAGACATTTAAAGTCTTAATGATGCAGATATAATGCACAACGTTTCGGGGGAAATCCCTTCCAGAGCTGTACGATTATGCACCCAAAGAAGGGATTTTTCCCGAAACTTTGTGCATTATGTCTGCATCACTAAGACTTTAAATGTCTATTTGACTTTTGTCACTGAGTTTTTGAGCGCCGCAGGATACTGTTCTGTATTTAAATGTCCTCATCCCGGCAGATTTTCCTCATCTCCACCATGCTTTCGGTTCTCTAATGCACGTCAGTCACTCCCACAATGGCAAAATACATATACAGTATGAAACCTCAAACAGGCGCTTCCTATGTGAAATAACTTGTGATTTTCTTGTGATAAATGAATGGGAAATATTTGTGTTCAAATATATCTACAAATTATATAGTTGATGTGATTACGTGTAAATAAATTCAATCATGATCCAAAAATGTGTATATACCAGTAAAACCATTAATGAGATTTTTAGGACTTTGTGTATTCAGCAGCTTAAACTCAGAGAAACTGTCCAAGATAGATCCTAAAACAGTATTTTTGTAGTGTGTGTGGGAAGCGCTAAATCTCCTCTGCACCAGATAACTGTTATAATAATCCATTTAGAGAAAACCATAAAAGGAGGAGCGTACCCCACTCTCTACAAAAATACACACGAGCAGCTAAATGTAGAAGGTTCAGCCAGTTGCGGGGGCTGAATTAACTGATCCATATTATGTTACTGTATATGCCAGCGTTCTTATTCTGTTTCATTTCATCCGTTGTTTGATTAGGACTTGCCACACCCCAGACAAGTACAATAAACTGCAACAGAAGATAACTAATTCCAGGTACATTTGTGGGACATTGCAGCTGGTTTTAAGATTGGGGCTTTTTTTTTTTTTAAACTTGAATTTTATTGAAAACATAATTTTACATAAATGGAGATACAATTACACATAACAGGTGTAGCACCTGTTTCCCCCCCCCCCTCCCCTGCCACGGAAGATCTGGCCACTACATTGGTATTGTCCCCGGTGCTGTAGCTCACCTGCTGGTTCAGGAAGTCTGAGTGGCTCCGCAGTTGTTATCCTTCCATGAACACCGGTGGCTCAATCATTTGGACTGAACTACCTGTACTTGGGCAGGAATATCCTTAAAACCTGGTCTGTTGGGGGTCCTTGTGGACAAGTTTAAAACCGCTGTTCTAAACGTGAGCTTGTTTTTCCTCAGTACACTCTTTCGCACAGGAATAGCCAACACCAGTTGTAGATTGAGCCACCTGTGCTGAAGCAGGGATACCATTAAAAAGCTGACCTGTTGGTGGCCCTTGACTGGAGTTGACCACTCCACCTTAGCCCCTTCCTGTAACATAGAGTAACACTAAATTGAAGACAGCCTTACATCAACCAGTTATGCTGTTTTGTGTTTGGAATTGCACCAGGGTGGTGCGACCTGACAGGGCACACAATCTTGTTCAGCTCTGGGCTGACCTCGCTGGTCCAGATTTGAAAAACAATCTTGATTATACTGTACTAAATCACTTGCATGTAGCTATAATGCTGACGGTTTTAATGCATGTGAGTGACGGCCAAGGCCATTGTGTCTGAGATTATTGTAGGCATTTTTATACTAGATACAGATACTTCATCCCACCTGCTGTCTTTGTAACTGTAACGGCTCAAATATATGTGCCATCTGATCAAAGCCATGCATTTTCTTCTAAAGCTTGCGGTCTACATGAGTTTTTAGTGCTGTGTGCTGTACAGATGTACTGAACTTGCTGTCTCCGGAGCCAGGGCCTGAGAGAGCTTCAAGCCGCGGCTCCAGTGATGGTGCTGCCCATGCCATCCTGCAGGGGGGATCCATGCTTTCGAATCGGACCCTCCTGGAGCGATAATTCTCCGGCACCACGGCAGTCACGTTTTCACAGCATGCCCTGGTGCCGAAAACGGAAAGTCTTGCTCCATCTGTATGTCAGCATCATAGCCCATAACCAAGTATGGTAAAACCTATCCTTGCTTCATTTTTGCATAGCCAGTATAACCAACCCCACACTGAGACCCAATAAGGTCGAAACGGCCTTCTGTGGGTGGGTTTACTGGCTGTGCATCTTGACCCTGGCTGTGCTCAAAGTAGGTGACCATTCAGCAAGCTTAAGCCTATAGGGAACCATGTTGATGGTTTTGAAGCAAAAGGTGGCACTGTGTGCTCATTTGCATGTTATTTCCCAGAATCCCTTGCTGCAGTGGAAGTGCTGGGTGATAATGGTGAAAGGCGGGTTTGCAGACCTGTCAAAGACATGCAATGAGCATACAGTAATATTTCCATTATATATATCTATATCTTCATCTTCACGCTTCACCACCTAACCATTTAGGTTGGGATGCTTCATATACCTAAAAAGTACTGTAGATCAGAAGCATACAGTACAATTCAATGAGTTTATACACTTGTAACCCTGGTCCCCAGCAGCTCCTGGAGACCCCCCTTCCCTGGCGCAGCTCGATCGCGGGTACTGAACAACCCGCCGGCTGCTTCCAAGGGTGGGGGCTGGAGCAGGGAGCAGCGCGGCTTCTCCTGCCTGCGGCCGGTTGCCGGGGACGCGATCGGGCCGTTGCTAAGGCCGCGATCGCGTCTCTAAGGTCCCGGTGGCCGCAGAGCAGGGCGCCGCCATTGCGCTTCAAGTCGCGCATGCGCAGTGATCGCGCGAGGGCAGGAGAGCCCCAGATAGGTCGCGCATGCGCAGATAGGGGTAGGGAGCTAAGGCAGCTCTTAGGAGGTCACGCGAGGGTAGGGAAGCATAGGGAGAGCTTGCGGCGGCCATTAGGAGTTAGTGTAGGCAGAGGGGAGGAACGCACGCGGCCCCAATGTTATTGTAGGGGCCTCGGGACTACAATTCCCATGAGGCATAGCGAGGCAGGCACCAGGTGCTTGATAGGAGCCAATAGGGCTGTAGGACTGCCCTGGAGGGAGAATAGATACATTTCCCGGGCTTTGCATGAGTCACGTCAGTTGGAGCAGCGGAGCTGAAGGGGAAGGAAGGATGCAGGGAGTGAGTGCAGCTCCTGCATCCAGATAGGTACCCTCACCCTCCAGGTAGGCCCCCACTCCCCACCAGGTTAGTGGGTAACTGATAAGGGACGGCCCTAGATAGGAAGGTCGCCCTTAGTGTGTGTAAGGTGCAGGTTTGGCAGTGCCACAGCGGGTAGTGCTGTGCGCACTGGCAAATAGGCACAGCGTGCGAGCAGTGTGTTTGCTGCGGGATCCAGGTGGCTGTGTACGATTGCCAGCTGTGTGTGTGTCGCTGCATGTGCTGGGCGCAGTGTGTGCAGCGTGTGTGAATGTCTGCAGACTGACAGTGTGAGCTGAGTGTTGGCTGCAGGTGCGTTAGGCTGTTAGGATTAGCAGTTACAGTTGAGACTGGGTAGCTAGGGGAAGGGGGGCAGGTTAATGTTCCACAGGCCCTAGGAGTTTTCCCCAAGCCATCCCAGGTTGCAGTTCCTCAGGGACAGGCCCTAGGTTAGGGTTGCTGTCACTCTAGAAGTAGTTAGGCAGAAAGCTGATAACGGCGGTTGCTGTTCCCATGCGGTTGGTGTTGCTGTGATCGGTTGCAGTTCCCGTGGAGCGGTGGGACCCTCGTTGGGGTCCACCGGCAGAGTACCTGGAAAGGATCAGACGGACGTCTGACCCTTTGAGCAGAGTGTTGCAGGCCCGAGCATCGGAGTGCTCGGAAGGTATCAATATTATATGTGCACCAACAGGCCTAGAGGTTTTAGTGACTGCGCAGTCACCCAGTGACTATCTCTGTAGGAGTACGGGACATTGGGTGGGGTTCTTGGGACACTGGGTGGGATCACCTGGTGTCGGGGAATCGTCCTGCGAGACGTCACCACGGGTAGTGTCTCCTCGTGAGAGGGACACAGGTTATGATGTTATGTAATGGATTATGATATTCTCTATGTTCGTAGTAAAGCCCTTAGTTATATATAATCACTGTGTGTGTAGTTTCTTATTGGGTTCCTATGTAGGGTCATTCTACACTTCCCTAGAATCCTACATAGGTGGAGGCGCTGTAAACGAAGATCCGTTCCAGAGGATTCACCCCAGGCTCTCATTAGCGGAGGCTCAGACCTCCTGTGAGCCTGCAGGTATACGCACCACACCGGTAACACCACATGTTCTACTCACCCACACTACATATGAGATTGGGTGGGGTGGAATACCCGTTACATTTGGAGGCGCTGCTGAGATACACCTGGGGTGCCCTGTCCATTTTTTTTAAATTGTCCCGTTCCTATTTTTGTCGCTATGTTTGTAAAGTCCGGAGACGAGGTCCTTGCCTGGGCTTTGCGGCAGTATATGGAACCTGGCCAGGTAGTGGCGGTAGGAGGCATTCCCGCTATTATACCCGCGGTTAAAGTCCGGGAGTATATGTGTAAAATTCCTGGGTGGCCGTGGGCATGTGTCTTAGAGGAGGAACAAGATTCCACGTCCACATGGAAAACCATACTTTTTGTTGTAACTCACACTGAGGATATATGCCTGGCAGAGGCACCGTCCGCACTGTTCATGCCCGGGGGCCCCTCAGAAGGGTACCCCCTAGTCTATGCCGACCCAGCAAAATGGCGTCTCCCGCCAAATCAGGAGAGCGCACGTGCTGCTGACTGCAAGCCTGCACAGAAAGATGTCGCAACATTCTGTCCGGGTTTGGCGCGAAAATCAGAGCCCCTCCCCTGTGATGTGAGTGACTCAGAGCAGAGCGAAAACCAATCCCTTGTAAAAAGTGCCCTTCCTTTAGATTCCACCAGGGGGAGCAAGCACGGTTATCTTCAACCATACGTGGACGCTGTGATAGACACTCTGATCTCTGAGGATGAGATGATGCATGAGGATGAGATAGACTGTCAGGGGATACACCCTAATGTGTATGTGCCCTGGCGAGCGCCAGGAATAGATCTCCTTATGCTACTGTGCCCCTGCTTGCAAGAAGCCTATGACGAGGGAGCCGTTATGTCCCAAGTGCCACTAGACTTCAGGATCACCGAGGTAGATGGGGAGCCGTGTACACAGTGCTTTAGCCCCACCTGTGACTGTTCTAGGGGAGCACTGGCGTGGGAGCCCAGATGTGATTGTTGCGGTGCAATTTTCTTGATGCCTATTGTACCCCAGCCTACAGAGCCAGCTAAGGAGCTAAGTGAACCCTTGGCAGAGAAGAGTGCGGCTGCAGTGGAGGTACCGGAGCACGCCAGCTTCGTACCCACAACCACTGGCTGCATTTCAGGAGAATCTGGTGACTACCTTGCGGAGGATACTGTCATGATATCTTCCGGGGAAAAGGTGGAAGTCCCATCGGTGGCGATGCGCCTACCGGCGAACCACCCCAGCGGTGATGCAGAGGATACAGAGTCTGCTGTGGGTCCGTGTACCCTGGAAGAGGTGTATTCCGATGTTGCGGATCCTGCTGTGGGCCCGTGTGCCCTACGATGGTCAGTCAGACCTACTACAGAGGTACCATCGGTCCTAGGCGTGGGACCAGTACCTAACGCCGACAAGGGTGAGTCGACTGCCCCAGGGGTGTCGGGGGTGAGCCTCCAGGTGACCGCGGAGCACGATGGCTCCTTAAGTCTGGTCGCCCGGGCGAAGGGCTCCCCTCTGCATCGCGTCCTGGTAGAGGTGTCCTCATTAGAAGGTAGCTGTCCAGAGAAGAGAGTGGACCAGTGTCTACCGCCGATCCTTCCGGATGAAGGGAAGCCCATCGTCAGCCAGCCGAGTGGTAAGGAACCCCCTTGTTCCCCACAGACTCCGAGGGAGGTGGCCGTGAAGAAGGCCAAAGCTACGGTTCCTGAGCGGAGTGTGAGCTCGTGTGCTCCGACACGAGTGGTCCCAGGACTGGGATCCAACGCTCCCGAGTTTTCAGCGCGTAAGTGGACTGCCCCAGAAGTGCCGGGGGCAGGTCCCGATACCACCAAGGTGGGAACTGACAGCGTCCCCGAGGACCTGTTAGCCACCGTGAATCACCGCAGGGGTAAGGTGTCTACTTTTTCCCCCCTGCCAGGTGAAACCGAGACATTTCCCAGTGCTTGCTTCTCAGTGGAAGCCTCACAAGTCCGTAGGGACAAGGACTGTGTAAAGGAAGATCCAGGGAGACTGGCATCCTTTACGCCCAAAAAGGAGCGTGCCATTCGCCAGGTGGTGGACCGCGGGAAAGGTCCTGGCCTCCTGGTCTACCGCATCCCTGCCGCGGATGACTGGGTAAAGGTCTGCTTCAGAGACACTGGGCTACTCCTTCCACCAGGGGGAGGAAGTAGCGAAGAGCCAGAAACTGTCGCCTTAGAGTGTGCTCTCCAAGAAATTTTTCTGGGGGAGGCTCGCGGACGCAAAAGTGACGTACCCCCATCTGATCTGGTAGGGGCACCCCACAAACGGTCTCAGCTAGTCTCGGGTATTAATGGGTGTGAAATGCATTGTAACCTGGGGTTTAAAGTCACCATTGATAAGTTGTACATATGCACTGCCTTTTCATTGTATAACTGTGTACCATGCTATGTCGTTCCCCAAGCGAGGGCGTTGGGTGTTTCACCAGGGGGAGAGTGTAACCCTGGTCCCCAGCAGCTCCTGGAGACCCCCCTCCCCTGGCGCAGCTCGATCGCGGGTACTGAACAACCCGACGGCTGCTTCCAAGGGTGGGGGCTGGAGCAGGGAGCAGCGCGGCTTCTCCTGCCTGCGGCCGGTTGCCGGGGACGCGATCGGGCCGTTGCTAAGGCCGCGATCGCGTCTCTAAGGTCCCGGCGGCCGCAGAGCAGGGCGCCGCCATTGCGCTTCAAGTCGCGCATGCGCAGTGATCGCGCGAGGGCAGGAGAGCCCCAGATAGGTCGCGCATGCGCAGATAGGGGTAGGGAGCTAAGGCAGCTCTTAGGAGGTCACGCGAGGGTAGGGAAGCATAGGGAGAGCTTGCGGCGGCCATTAGGAGTTAGTGTAGGCAGAGGGGAGGAACGCACGCGGCCCCAATGTTATTGTAGGGGCCTCGGGACTACAATTCCCATGAGGCATAGCGAGGCAGGCACCAGGTGCTTGATAGGAGCCAATAGGGCTGTAGGACTGCCCTGGAGGGAGAATAGATACATTTCCCGGGCTTTGCATGAGTCACGTCAGTTGGAGCAGCGGAGCTGAAGGGGAAGGAAGGATGCAGGGAGTGAGTGCAGCTCCTGCATCCAGATAGGTACCCTCACCCTCCAGGTAGGCCCCAACTCCCCACCAGGTTAGTGGGTAACTGATAAGGGACGGCCCTAGATAGGAAGGTCGCCCTTAGTGTGTGTAAGGTGCAGGTTTGGCAGTGCCACAGCGGGTAGTGCTGTGCGCACTGGCAAATAGGCACAGCGTGCGAGCAGTGTGTTTGCTGCGGGATCCAGGTGGCTGTGTACGATTGCCAGCTGTGTGTGTGTCGCTGCATGTGCTGGGCGCAGTGTGTGCAGCGTGTGTGAATGTCTGCAGGCTGACAGTGTGAGCTGAGTGTTGGCTGCAGGTGCGTTAGGCTGTTAGGATTAGCAGTTACAGTTGAGACTGGGTAGCTAGGGGAAGGGGGGCAGGTTAATGTTCCACAGGCCCTAGGAGTTTTCCCCAAGCCATC
Source organism: Ascaphus truei (assembly GCF_040206685.1). NCBI lineage: Eukaryota > Metazoa > Chordata > Amphibia > Anura > Ascaphidae > Ascaphus > Ascaphus truei. The sequence goes on from NW_027456943.1 coordinate 110,203, forward strand.
CCAGGTTGCGGTTCCTCAGGGACAGGCCCTAGGTTAGGGTTGCTGTCACTCTAGAAGTAGTTAGGCAGAAAGCTGATAACGGCGGTTGCTGTTCCCATGCGGTTGGTGTTGCCGTGATCGGTTGCAGTTCCCGTGGAGCGGTGGGACCCTCGTTGGGGTCCACCGGCAGAGTACCTGGAAAGGATCAGACGGACGTCTGACCCTTTGAGAAGAGTGTTGCAGGCCCGAGCATCGGAGTGCTCGGAAGGTATCAATATTATATGTGCACCAACAGGCCTAGAGGTTTTAGTGACTGCGCAGTCACCCAGTGACTATCTCTGTAGGAGTACGGGACATTGGGTGGGGTTCTTGGGACACTGGGTGGGATCACCTGGTGTCGGGGAATCGTCCTGCGAGACGTCACCACGGGTAGTGTCTCCTCGTGAGAGGGACACAGGTTATGATGTTATGTAATGGATTATGATATTCTCTATGTTCGTAGTAAAGCCCTTAGTTATATATAATCACTGTGTGTGTAGTTTCTTATTGGGTTCCTATGTAGGGTCATTCTACACTTCCCTAGAATCCTACATAGGTGGAGGCGCTGTAAACGAAGATCCGTTCCAGAGGATTCACCCCAGGCTCTCATTAGCGGAGGCTCAGACCTCCTGTGAGCCTGCAGGTATACGCACCACACCGGTAACACCACATGTTCTACTCACCCACACTACATATGAGATTGGGTGGGGTGGAATACCCGTTACATTTGGAGGCGCTGCTGAGATACACCTGGGGTGCCCTGTCCATTTTTTTTAAATTGTCCCGTTCCTATTTTTGTCGCTATGTTTGTAAAGTCCGGAGACGAGGTCCTTGCCTGGGCTTTGCGGCAGTATATGGAACCTGGCCAGGTAGTGGCGGTAGGAGGCATTCCCGCTATTATACCCGCGGTTAAAGTCCGGGAGTATATGTGTAAAATTCCTGGGTGGCCGTGGGCATGTGTCTTAGAGGAGGAACAAGATTCCACGTCCACATGGAAAACCATACTTTTTGTTGTAACTCACACTGAGGATATATGCCTGGCAGAGGCACCGTCCGCACTGTTCATGCCCGGGGGCCCCTCAGAAGGGTACCCCCTAGTCTATGCCGACCCAGCAAAATGGCGTCTCCCGCCAAATCAGGAGAGCGCACGTGCTGCTGACTGCAAGCCTGCACAGAAAGATGTCGCAACATTCTGTCCGGGTTTGGCGCGAAAATCAGAGCCCCTCCCCTGTGATGTGAGTGACTCAGAGCAGAGCGAAAACCAATCCCTTGTAAAAAGTGCCCTTCCTTTAGATTCCACCAGGGGGAGCAAGCACGGTTATCTTCAACCATACGTGGACGCTGTGATAGACACTCTGATCTCTGAGGATGAGATGATGCATGAGGATGAGATAGACTGTCAGGGGATACACCCTAATGTGTATGTGCCCTGGCGAGCGCCAGGAATAGATCTCCTTATGCTACTGTGCCCCTGCTTGCAAGAAGCCTATGACGAGGGAGCCGTTATGTCCCAAGTGCCACTAGACTTCAGGATCACCGAGGTAGATGGGGAGCCGTGTACACAGTGCTTTAGCCCCACCTGTGACTGTTCTAGGGGAGCACTGGCGTGGGAGCCCAGATGTGATTGTTGCGGTGCAATTTTCTTGATGCCTATTGTACCCCAGCCTACAGAGCCAGCTAAGGAGCTAAGTGAACCCTTGGCAGAGAAGAGTGCGGCTGCAGTGGAGGTACCGGAGCACGCCAGCTTCGTACCCACAACCACTGGCTGCATTTCAGGAGAATCTGGTGACTACCTTGCGGAGGATACTGTCATGATATCTTCCGGGGAAAAGGTGGAAGTCCCATCGGTGGCGATGCGCCTACCGGCGAACCACCCCAGCGGTGATGCAGAGGATACAGAGTCTGCTGTGGGTCCGTGTACCCTGGAAGAGGTGTATTCCGATGTTGCGGATCCTGCTGTGGGCCCGTGTGCCCTACGATGGTCAGTCAGACCTACTACAGAGGTACCATCGGTCCTAGGCGTGGGACCAGTACCTAACGCCGACAAGGGTGAGTCGACTGCCCCAGGGGTGTCGGGGGTGAGCCTCCAGGTGACCGCGGAGCACGATGGCTCCTTAAGTCTGGTCGCCCGGGCGAAGGGCTCCCCTCTGCATCGCGTCCTGGTAGAGGTGTCCTCATTAGAAGGTAGCTGTCCAGAGAAGAGAGTGGACCAGTGTCTACCGCCGATCCTTCCGGATGAAGGGAAGCCCATCGTCAGCCAGCCGAGTGGTAAGGAACCCCCTTGTTCCCCACAGACTCCGAGGGAGGTGGCCGTGAAGAAGGCCAAAGCTACGGTTCCTGAGCGGAGTGTGAGCTCGTGTGCTCCGACACGAGTGGTCCCAGGACTGGGATCCAACGCTCCCGAGTTTTCAGCGCGTAAGTGGACTGCCCCAGAAGTGCCGGGGGCAGGTCCCGATACCACCAAGGTGGGAACTGACAGCGTCCCCGAGGACCTGTTAGCCACCGTGAATCACCGCAGGGGTAAGGTGTCTACTTTTTCCCCCCTGCCAGGTGAAACCGAGACATTTCCCAGTGCTTGCTTCTCAGTGGAAGCCTCACAAGTCCGTAGGGACAAGGACTGTGTAAAGGAAGATCCAGGGAGACTGGCATCCTTTACGCCCAAAAAGGAGCGTGCCATTCGCCAGGTGGTGGACCGCGGGAAAGGTCCTGGCCTCCTGGTCTACCGCATCCCTGCCGCGGATGACTGGGTAAAGGTCTGCTTCAGAGACACTGGGCTACTCCTTCCACCAGGGGGAGGAAGTAGCGAAGAGCCAGAAACTGTCGCCTTAGAGTGTGCTCTCCAAGAAATTTTTCTGGGGGAGGCTCGCGGACGCAAAAGTGACGTACCCCCATCTGATCTGGTAGGGGCACCCCACAAACGGTCTCAGCTAGTCTCGGGTATTAATGGGTGTGAAATGCATTGTAACCTGGGGTTTAAAGTCACCATTGATAAGTTGTACATATGCACTGCCTTTTCATTGTATAACTGTGTACCATGCTATGTCGTTCCCCAAGCGAGGGCGTTGGGTGTTTCACCAGGGGGAGAGTGTAACCCTGGTCCCCAGCAGCTCCTGGAGACCCCCCTCCCCTGGCGCAGCTCGATCGCGGGTACTGAACAACCCGACGGCTGCTTCCAAGGGTGGGGGCTGGAGCAGGGAGCAGCGCGGCTTCTCCTGCCTGCGGCCGGTTGCCGGGGACGCGATCGGGCCGTTGCTAAGGCCGCGATCGCGTCTCTAAGGTCCCGGCGGCCGCAGAGCAGGGCGCCGCCATTGCGCTTCAAGTCGCGCATGCGCAGTGATCGCGCGAGGGCAGGAGAGCCCCAGATAGGTCGCGCATGCGCAGATAGGGGTAGGGAGCTAAGGCAGCTCTTAGGAGGTCACGCGAGGGTAGGGAAGCATAGGGAGAGCTTGCGGCGGCCATTAGGAGTTAGTGTAGGCAGAGGGGAGGAACGCACGCGGCCCCAATGTTATTGTAGGGGCCTCGGGACTACAATTCCCATGAGGCATAGCGAGGCAGGCACCAGGTGCTTGATAGGAGCCAATAGGGCTGTAGGACTGCCCTGGAGGGAGAATAGATACATTTCCCGGGCTTTGCATGAGTCACGTCAGTTGGAGCAGCGGAGCTGAAGGGGAAGGAAGGATGCAGGGAGTGAGTGCAGCTCCTGCATCCAGATAGGTACCCTCACCCTCCAGGTAGACCCCAACTCCCCACCAGGTTAGTGGGTAACTGATAAGGGACGGCCCTAGATAGGAAGGTCGCCCTTAGTGTGTGTAAGGTGCAGGTTTGGCAGTGCCACAGCGGGTAGTGCTGTGCGCACTGGCAAATAGGCACAGCGTGCGAGCAGTGTGTTTGCTGCGGGATCCAGGTGGCTGTGTACGATTGCCAGCTGTGTGTGTGTCGCTGCATGTGCTGGGCGCAGTGTGTGCAGCGTGTGTGAATGTCTGCAGGCTGACAGTGTGAGCTGAGTGTTGGCTGCAGGTGCGTTAGGCTGTTAGGATTAGCAGTTACAGTTGAGACTGGGTAGCTAGGGGAAGGGGGGCAGGTTAATGTTCCACAGGCCCTAGGAGTTTTCCCCAAGCCATCCCAGGTTGCGGTTCCTCAGGGACAGGCCCTAGGTTAGGGTTGCTGTCACTCTAGAAGTAGTTAGGCAGAAAGCTGATAACGGCGGTTGCTGTTCCCATGCGGTTGGTGTTGCCGTGATCGGTTGCAGTTCCCGTGGAGCGGTGGGACCCTCGTTGGGGTCCACCGGCAGAGTACCTGGAAAGGATCAGACGGACGTCTGACCCTTTGAGAAGAGTGTTGCAGGCCCGAGCATCGGAGTGCTCGGAAGGTATCAATATTATATGTGCACCAACAGGCCTAGAGGTTTTAGTGACTGCGCAGTCACCCAGTGACTATCTCTGTAGGAGTACGGGACATTGGGTGGGGTTCTTGGGACACTGGGTGGGATCACCTGGTGTCGGGGAATCGTCCTGCGAGACGTCACCACGGGTAGTGTCTCCTCGTGAGAGGGACACAGGTTATGATGTTATGTAATGGATTATGATATTCTCTATGTTCGTAGTAAAGCCCTTAGTTATATATAATCACTGTGTGTGTAGTTTCTTATTGGGTTCCTATGTAGGGTCATTCTACACTTCCCTAGAATCCTACATAGGTGGAGGCGCTGTAAACGAAGATCCGTTCCAGAGGATTCACCCCAGGCTCTCATTAGCGGAGGCTCAGACCTCCTGTGAGCCTGCAGGTATACGCACCACACCGGTAACACCACATGTTCTACTCACCCACACTACATATGAGATTGGGTGGGGTGGAATACCCGTTACACACTATTGACTTGGATGGGAGGTTCCATCATTCACGGTTTAGTTCTTTCCACCGTTATACCTCTCGCATCCCTTGCAAAGAGATGCTTAGGAAATACTTTGGTCTCATTGTGCTATTGTTAACGCAATGCTGTTGTAAATCTATCCATGTTTAGAAACTAAAAACCCGACCAGCTTGTCTCAGCCTCATTATTATAGCGCTTTTGATTAAGGTGAAAAGTGGAGACTGAACTGTTAATGGAAAGGTGTTTGTGGGGTGGGTGTAGCATGTAAATATGCAGAAGAAAGAAAAAAAAAGTTCTGGTACAAAATGCTTTTTTTATTTAATGTGAAAGTGCCAGTTGGTAGTGGAAGAAATTGACATTGAAGAGCACAATCTAGACATAGGATTCTGTCCCACGACTCTCACTGTTGTTGTATTTTTTTATTTTCAGCTTCTCAGAAGATTGAGCAGCAGAACGCTGCTTAGTTAGAGTGCCATAAGCTCGCAGCACCTTCCTTCTGAGGAACTCGTCTTGGAGACAAACAGGGAAAGCTACAGAGAACTCTTGGAAACCTTTATTATCATATTTTGTATGTGTCATTGACCCAAAAAAGGTTAAGTTAGACTTTCAGACTGCAGCGATGCATCATAAGACTCCATTATGTGGCTTTAAAATCTTCCGACATACTATTTCATCCTGAGAATGTGACCGATTGTGCGCTGCACATGGAGCTGGACTTAAAATAAACTGAAGCAGAAATGCCTCGCTGCTGGACCGTGTACATGATTCTTAATTTTCTGCTGTTTGTTTTGGTACAGTAATGCATTTGGACTTAAACTGGCTACTGGAAGATACAGTATGAACCATATGAAATTCTTGGTCTTTGGACCCTCACTGGAATCCTTTGCCTCTTCATCTTGATGTATTTCTTCATTCCCTCTCGTTTGTTCTTTCATGTGTGTAACTGGCGCGGATGTTTCAGATTTAAATATAGGCCACATGGAGCAGAACGGTCTCTATCTCCCCATCACAGCAGAGATAAATTCGATCCTTAAAATGTTTCAGTCTTCAGAAAAGCCATTGGTTTTCCAAGCTCCTCACCCCTCGCAGAGCTGACCTAAATCTGTCTGCAGTCAAGTCCTTTCTATTATACTCTTAGCACTTCTTTTTTTTTTTTGCATACTATTTTTTTCTTTTTGTTTACTTGCTTACATAGATCATCACAGGTCACATGGGGTCCTATGTCAGGAAAAATAAAACTCTTTGTCAAAAAACTTATTTTAAAGATGCAGCATTTGTGCTTCTCTGGTTCTCCCCTTCAGTAAGAGCGTGTAGTGCTCTGTGTGTCTCAGATCTGGTACAATATAACTTTGCTCACAATAACATGTTTGTCTGAGGCTGCCAATGTGGGGACAGCTGGGGTTACTGTCCCGGGCCGGCGAATCAAATTCCCCCCTAACAGCGACCCTAACGTGAGGCTGCACTCCTTATAGGCCCCTTTCCTGGCCGCCAACTGTCTCACAGCAATCTGTGGGCCTCTAGGCTTCACCCCTATACTGACCCCTCATGTCTGTGTCCCCCTTTTTTCGGCCCACTGTAGCTTTTAGCAGGCCAATCCCCAGGCCTTTGGGACCCTATTCTGGCTGTGCCGTCCTTCCGCAGGCCCCTCTCATTGCCTCTCGTAAATCACCTCCCCACCCTCCAGGCCCATTCACTATTAAGTTAACAAAAAATACAACCCGTACAGTGCCAGAGGGCAGATACATATAGATTGATATAAATCTATCTTGCTAAGGGGCTAATTTTATACTGGGGGGGTTAAACAATTGTAGATAGTAAGCCCACTTGAAACACCCGTGTTTTCTTGCAGCTGAGTCGTGGCTTATTAGATTAGCGATACGGCTGTTATTAAAATGCACTTAATATAATGCAAGTGCTTTTAATATATTATATTTGATAAGTGCTTGCATAGGGTAGAGATCAGCTAGTTTTTAGCTAGTTCCAGTTTGGGTATATGCAGAAATGCACCTTTAAACCACTCTAGCTTAACACAAGGATTATAATGTTAGACTAGCTGTTATGTATTCCAGTCGTTGTGAACATTATACAAAATAATTTGGGGCTTTGAAATACAAAAAAACTGTACAATTACTGATAGACTTCTATTTATTGAAATGTGTTGAAGCTAGAGTATGCAGGTAAGTTATTAGAGATGTATGGTTATACACAAAATAACAAGACCTGTTGCTGCTTTAACCTTTAGACTGAAATTGTTAATTTGTGTTTTATCTATAGTTTAATGCTTACTGTGACGGGAGACAGGAACTTAACCGAGGTGATTAAGGCAAAAGGCAGGACAAAGCCATTCAATAAAAACATTTTATTCCAGCCGAAGCCAGCAAGCCCAGCACAAAAACAGAAATCAGAGCGATACTCACAAAAACAGGGCATACAGGGGTGAATTCTGACACAGTGCTGAGTGCCACATCAAACGGTTATCCAGGGCTTGCTTTCACTCTCCAATGGGGGTAGGGACTGTCCATACCAGGTAAAATTTGCGGCAGAGCGCTTTCAGAAGTCCAGCTGAAAAGTCTTGCTCCCGCGTCCATGACAAAGCCTCGCATCTTACTGCTTAAATCACCTACACGTTAGGATCCGAATGAGCCGTGGAGCGCTGATCGGGTTCCCTTATCTAGCTTCACCGCTGCCATAGAAAAGCATGGTAGAGGGGCTGGTGACCAATCACAGCGTGGCTGCTGTTCACTGACTAATCAGGAGGCAAGGGCTCGCCTGAATTACCCAGGGTCCGTGGAGGGAAGTTTAAACGGGGCAATGGGAGCAGCTAGAGAAAAAGAGATGTAATCGGGCGCTCCTAATTACTGGAAGGGTGTAGAGTTTAATGTGTATAATACACACTTAACACACTGTACAGTGCAATACAATACTTGTGCACATAAATTATGAAGTTAAAGTGAACAAATATTACAACATGTAAGTGATAACACCACATATTTGAGAGAATAACTAATTTATCATCAGCACAACCGATAGTGAATAAATCTCGTGTGGTAATAAATGAAAAGCAGTGCTAGAAAAAAAAATCCTCTGTAGATGGTTCCTTGGTCTTTACGATTCTTGTTGTCTTCCAGGTGAGGGGAGCACAGGGTGTTCACAGCAAATATATGAAAGAATAATAGAAAACACAATAGTGCGGCCAGTGCGATGAAATGAGGTTCCACTCACAAATATCCTCTAGGTTAAAGGCATGTCATAGACTCATTCTCTCTCTAACTGGAGCCGTAGTGGAAGGAGACATCCATGTTGGGCTCTCCTAAGTTAGGTTGCAATCCTCTTGTATAACTCCAAAAGCAAGGAAAGAAACTCGCATACACTGTAGTGTGGTGTGTTTCAATATATATTGTGAATAACAGCAGGTATAAGTATAGATCCACTCACATTGTACATGAGTACAGGGCTTGGAACGAGTGCTGATCCGTGGCGTCTCAATCCCCGGCGCACGTATCCCCTCCGTGTTCCTACGTCACTTCCGGTGCCGACTTGACTGTGGGCAGAAGCGGTCAGACGCGCTGGTACCGGTTGCCACGACTCCTTGTCGCGTTCTCTGCACAGTTTTGACAGATTGTACGCGTTTCACTAACATCTTCAGGAATCAATACATCCATTTCTATCTGGGTATTTATAGGCTTCTCAATCATTAGTATAAATAGCTTAGGTGAATGTTCCTTATATTGTTATATTATTATTACATCGCCACTTCGATACTACCTCAATGGGAGCAGCCCCTCTAAGATGGACTTGGCAAAGGCTTCCCCCGGCTGCCAGGATATCTCCTGCTGGGCTGGCGCTGCTCTGGCTGGGGAGACACCCACATGCTCTGCTTTTTTGGTGGCTGCCCCCTCCCCCAGCTTGATCACCCCTAGCCCTAGACACCATCTCCTTTGTCCCTTCACATCTCCCACTCCAGACCCAGCAGCATACCATGCCTGGGCTGTTGATTCATCCATGAATAGTTTTTACCTGGATGAAACAAGGATTTGTGCATTACAATAATACCAATATAGACTCTTACTGGTTTGAGTGACTGATTGGATTATATATTGGTATCGTGTGAACATTCACTTGATTTACAGCATCACTATTTTTTTTATTTTGTCTTACGATATCCACAATGTGATAACATACTATAGCATATGCATAGTAGATGAGCCGAGTGGGACATTTATAATAATATGATTTAGACTAAAAAAATGTAAAGACACTTCATTTTACTTTTTATCGCAAGATTTAATTTTCTTCCTGGGGGGAGGGGAAGGGGGGGGGGGAGTGCAGACTCAGGATTGAGTTTATAAAAAGCTACTAATATATACACACTAAAGAGAATCCATATAATACCTCAAATTGAGGTGCACCCCTATAACTAAATGATGGTCTATATTACATTCAAAGCTGCAGACAAGCAATATCCTACGTGATTTTTTTTTAAATAAAGCGGTCCTGTACTATTAAAAAAAATGCTACAATTATTTTCTCATACAGCTCTGAATTATGTTTTTAATGTATTCTAATGTAACAAGCATTTTTCGTTTCTATAGCAACCATTTACAAAGTCATATCCCCTTCCTCTTTGAGCCCTGCCATCTCTCTAGCAGTGCACCAATTGTGTCTAGTCTTCTTCTGGATCATGGGTGACCTTTCCTTGTCCTTATTGCGTAAACCCCTGTTATTGCTTTTAGTCCTTTTAATTTTTTTGCTAATAGTTTATCGGCTTTGTTACCCTTTTCGTAGAACAGTTTCCTTGTTCATCTTAAAGCCGTTTCTACTTCGTGGTCACCGTCAGTCACGAAACGAGTTAGGAGAGGAGGAGCCTGGTGACGCCGTCTGTAGGAGATATTCCAGAGCAGTGAGTGGCGCAAAGCGGTGAAGTCACACGACTAGCGCCGGAACACACCACGGAGCATCGTGCAGTTTGGGCACTCCGTGGAGAGGTGATATGAGCGCTGACTCTTAATCCAAGGCTCTGAGGGAAATCTTTGCATGATGCGGACGGTATTTTAGTGATGTTCGTGCACTCACTGGTTATGTGAGTATTTTATTGGCTGTGTTAGCTGTTTTAAAATAAATTGTTTGTGCCATCTACACTATTCTGTGCTTCTTGCTCTCTCCATGTGACCAACTGCAACCATTGGGGGAAGAACCTGATAGCAATTGTAACTCGGAGCAGAGAGACCAACACGTGGGATTCGTGTTGACAGATAAGAAGGGGTTAAAGCACAGATTGTCTCCACTGCACGGTTATTTGATGGATTGTAAGTAGGCACTATCATTGCCTGCTTGAGTGTGTCGTAGTTCTGAGATACCGCGCAATGGTGTGCTTGTTTAATTTCTTCTAGGAGGAGTTGCCAGCAATTCCATCTCCATCAATTGGACATTCAGGGGAGGGTCCCATAAAGGACATTAACCGTCACATGGACGTTACATCCCATGGACTGTGTGATATTTAAGCGCCATATTTAGATAAAACATTGAAACGTTCGTAGTGGTATCTTTAGTACCTGCCCTTAATAGCCATACCAGGTTTTGAATCCAGCGTGTCGAGCATTGAGCTCTATAAAGGGGCATGTCATCAGGTGGCAGGTTTTTTTTCTCTCGTCGTTAGGCGGCATTTTCTTTCTCTCCCCTCGTCAGGCGGCGTTTTCTTTCTCTCCCCTCGTCAGGCGGCGTTTTCTTTCTCTCTCGTCGTCAGGAGGCGTTTTCTTTCTCTCACGTCGTCAGGCGGCGTTTTCTTTCTCTCCCGTCGCCAGGCAGTGGGTTTTTTTCTCTTGTCATCAGGCGGCAGTTTTTTTTTCTCGTCAGGCGGCGTTTTTTTTTCTCCCGTCAGGCGGCGTTTTTTTTTCTTTCTCGTCGTCAGGCTGCTATCAAAAGGGCCTGATCACTAGGATCTATGCGGGAGTGGAGTCAGCTGTGGACACCTCTGATCATGACTTCATGACAAGATGGGCCACAGATCTTAATATTGAAATAGAAAGAGACGAATGGGAGGACATATGGGAATTTGCCTCTAAAACATCCATGTGCTCTATAATTAAAGAAAATATCTATAAAATGATGTATTATTGGTACCTCACCCCAGCACGCTTGAAGCGGATATACCCTCTGGTGTCTGATCTCTGTTGGGGAGTATGTGAACAGAAGTGCGACATGGTCCACATTTGGTGGTCATGCCCGGTTATCCAAAATTACTGGGAAATGATCCAAGCCCTTATTAGGGAAGTTACGGACCTTTCTGTTCCTATCGACCCGTTGGTTTTCCTATTAGCAAAGCCTGTAAAAGAGCCAGGTGAAAAAGCTAATCTCATTTATTCTTACAGCAGCAAGGTGTGCTATTGCGGCCTAATGGAAGAAATTAGCCCACCCTTCTAGGAGAGCGGTTATAGGGGGAATCAACAAGGTTATGGAAATGGAAAAGATGGCTTTCCTGAGACAGTCGGCTGAAGACTTCTACAGGACTTGGGAACCGTGGGTAGCTCAGAGACCTGGCCGGAACTAGGACCCACTGTAGCAGAGTTTTAGAGACAAAATAAAGGACCCAACGCCTAATACCCAAAAATATCAATGCTCCGACTATGTGTAAGGAACGAGTTGGGCCAGTGGATCGGCGGACCGCCCCCTCCTCCTCTACTTTGCCCATCCCTCCTCCTCCTGCTTTCCCACTCCCCCTTTTTACCTTGTCCTCCCCCTCACCCCGCCTTCCCCCTTGTCATGTCCTTCCCTCTTCTTCTAAGTTCTTTCCTTTCTCTAATTTCCTCTCTAGACCCATCCAATCACAAAGATGAAACCCACTGGTTGGGCCGAGCTCGACTCTGCATATAGATGGGTAGGAAAATGTAATCTATTGTTATATCAGTGAAAGGGAGAGAATTGTACTAGGTATATGTCATGATCGGGGTATGAGGGGTTAATGGGATCTGTGTATATGTTGATCTGCATCCCCCTGCTTCAGCAGAATTGCCCCAGGTCTGAGATGTATTTCCCCAGCAGTCTGTGTTATATTACTATGTGTGTATAAATCATGTTGGGAGGGAAAGGGTTAACCATATTGTGTATATGTGGATCTGCATTTCCCCGCTTCAGCCAAATTGTCCCAGGTCTTAGATGTATTACCGCTGCAGTACAGTGTGTTATGGTATATATCCTGTTATCATGATATGGATATGAGGGGTTAATGGGATCTGTGTATATGTTGATCTGAATTCCCCCACTTCAGCAGAATTAATTGCTGTTATGTATTAACATGGAGAGAGGGGTTAACTGTGTATTTGTCATAATGTAAACCCCATAGAACCATATCTCTGTATGTGTTTGTGCTACAAGGCTGACATTTTGATATGTTTTCCTATGCAACGAACACAGGTTGCATACATATCTTTAATCTGATTTATGACATGTGAAATATAGTTATGAGTTATCGCTGTTTTTAGTATAACTGTGGTTTGGAAGCATGCCAAATGGCCGCTTTGATATGTAATTGTACAATCAAAGGAGGCTACTTGAAAGGCTTTGTTGTGGAGAAGTTCTCAGAGGTGAGAAAAAACCTGTACATCAATAGAGGTGACTCGCCTCATTGCCTATGAAGCCAGCTCTCACAGATGGATACTAACCATTGTGACCTGTCAAACGTAACACCCTACATGAAAGATCCCTGCCCAATAAGCATTTTTGCTAGACAGGATGACAACGAAGGCATCAGGTCATAGTTTTTTTATAAATGGGCTGGCCAAGTAGCTACAGGGGAGGGGTGTATTAATGGGGGGCTGGGCAAACCCTGCTTCTCGCGTTACCTGGCAACCTGTGATTGAGACAAGGTAATTGTTCACCAATAACTGAAATGCCATGTTAGGAATGGGGGGCCTGTGTCTATATGTTGCTTTCACCCCTTATTCCTGTGCTTGTCGTGACCTATAACAACTAAGGAGCTGCTATTCGGCTGAATATCTCCTTGTCCAACCCCAGTCGTTGTAAATATTTCTGTAATGTTATTTGCTTGATGTATTGTCTGTTCTGCTCATAGGAAATAAACCCATTCAGTTTACTATATCCTAGTCTTATTCAATCTGGCCCGGTTATTCTATATATTGTCTGTTCTCTCATGACAGTAGATGCCAAGATTTTTTATATGTAATAGAAAATCATTGTGAGATATATGCGCACCTTGAGATGTGTAACCAAAGTAATGATGTACTTTCCCTTTTCTGTTTTTTCGATGCATTTAATAAAATTTGAGTACAAAAAAAAGAGACAATTCACATATCCTTTTGAATAAATTACAAAAGCTTTTATATTCTTGTTGCTGCGCTTAGTGTTTCTATAGAGGCAGATCTGCAACAGGAGAATTTGGTGACGTTATGTGGTAATGTATATAATTGGAGCAGATAGTTGGCTCCCACAACTGACCCCCACCCCCCGCCCTCCCCCCCAAGAACACAAAATGCTTTTTAATGCAGTCTAGACAACCTTCAAAACGCAGAAATGAGAGCTGGTTCACTGGTTGGTGCATAATCTCCCGCTTACTCATAGGTCTTTACAAGCTGATACAAGCAGAGCAGGCTGCCTAGCCAGCTCCCACTGTTGTGTGACATCAGGTAGAATCCTATTTTGTCCACTATGCCTGTCCAGCGGCCTGGGAAGTCATGTTTGATGATGACACACAAACAAAGGGTTAGTTGAGCCCTGAGAACAGAAACACTATTAGAAATATATTCTAAACATTCGGATATTCCCTATTGCGGACAACACTTTCTGCAGGCACTTTCCTACAGGGTGCCCACACTAAAAGAGGCACGCTGTATTTACTTGCAGGAGGTCCGCAGCTCTTTTACTGTGGACACACTATATTAGCAAACAGAATAGAGCAACAGATGAGGTGGCCTGGCAGAATTGAATGGAAGCTTCTTGTTCACTATGCTAAACTGAACATGTTCATGTCACACTCATGAAAGCAAAGCTGATACAAGCCCTGACCTGGCAATTAACAATGTCATTATTTGTATCAGCTCTCAATCCCACAGACGGTAAACTCCTCACCTTGAATCCTCTGCCTCCCATCTTTAATATATAAAATCAAAGGTTGGTACTAGCTGCGGTGAATGTGATTGGTCCGTGGCCACCCCGACTGTCATTGCCCAAGAGGTACGCCCCACTATGACACACACCGCCCACACGACTGTCATTGGCCAAAACTTACACTGACATCACTGACACACACCTACTTCACTGTCACACACTTGCACTGACAGCATACCACCAAAGAAGCCCTGCGGAGTCCTTGGTAAGTTCATCTCACACTCTCACCCCTGTGTGTACACACACACACACACACACACACACACACACACACACACACACACACACACACACACACACACACACACACACACACACACACACTTAACATTTTAATATGTCCTGTTTCATTAAGATTTTCTAAAATGGCCGCAACACCAACTGACATGTGCGCTCCGCACATGCATATCTCTATGCGCTCCTCTCAAATGTCCCTTTCTCTATACGCTCATGCACAAGTGTCGCTACATTCAATGGCCACTTTCACAATATGTCCCGTTTTCTATTTATTCCCCATCCTGTGTAAAGTATATTATTAATTTTCATTAAATCATCACCGCCAGCCACGCTGTGCATTTCTTGCTTTACCTACGCACTTACCAATTATTTATGTCCCGTTTTCTATCTGCGCTCCGCAACAGCATATCTCCGCACCGGCATATCTCTATGCGCTCTTCTCAACTGTTAAATTATTCACTACTTCTCACCCCCTCTGCTGGGCACTCGCGTAAGGTCACACAAGATGGCGGCGTTGCCAATACTGAGGCGGTCTGTTCCCGCCCAGCTCCTGTCAGGTGCGTGTTTTCCCGCCCAAAGACCCGTCACTGTCCGGGCGCTCACCCCCTGCTCCCCCCACCCCCCTTTGGCACGTGACGGTTGCTCCCTCTATCAGAGAGGCTACAGGATTTACCCGCGCTGCGGGGTCAATCAGAATCCAGACATAGCCAGTCGGTGTGTCAATGTCACACAGAGTGGGCGGACATGCTTTGTGTGGGGTGAGGGCCACCCTCTGTCTATAATAAACACTCATGGCTACCAGCCCCCTTATAAAAAAGGCCTCACCTCCCTCACCAGCGCTCACTCACCTCACCTCCCACTGTCCCCCCCCTCCTGTCTTCTGTCCCCCCCCTCCTGTCCACTGTCCCCCCACCTCCTGTCCACTGCCCCCCCCCTCCCTCCTGTCCCCCCTCCCTCCTGTCCACTGCCCCCCCCCCCTCCTGTCCACTGTCCCTCCTTCCCTCTGGGGGCTGGGAGAGGGGGAGCACACAAATAGGGGGGAGAGGAGGGAGCAGGAAATTTAACTCACGGGCAACGCCGGGTCTCTCAGCTAGTGGAGTATATAAAGGAAATGATATCCTCCTTTATGTAAATATGCTTTACCTCACTAGATCTGGAGAACGGATGATTCCCTCCACAATGTTATCCCGGATCTCCTGACGGTCGTTTTCATGGATATTGAATGGAAAAACAACTTCTTCTGCACGAGGCTCTCAATCTGGCCAGTACTGAGTCACCATGTTCTTCAGATATATAGCAGCTACCAAAGAGATATAGATTCTGTGTGAGCCGACAGACATAGCTACCAGACAGACGGACCAAGACCCTCTAATGCTCTCTGCGAGCAGACTGACAATTTAAGCTAAAAAGACAGATGTGGCCTATATTATCACATTCACACACCAAGATGTAAGGGCAGCAGAAATGGAGTATGAATAATAAGTGGTCGTCATGTTTCAGTGAATAAACTGATATGTATTAGTAAAAGTCAGAGTGCAGTGTTTAATAATCTAATAAACTGCACACAAAAAATATATATCAAGCTAAAATAAGTAAAAAAACATTTGATGCTAGTGAGTGAAGTTTATGGATTTTTATATGGGAAGCCATGCTAAAAGATCAGGAGGAAGTATATTCTGATCCCAATGGGAATTCTATTACACCTAAAATTAGTAGGTAATATCCACCTCTTCTAACGCTGCAGTACTTAATCAATGTAGCATAATCCCCATTCTTAAATATCAAAATACATTTAGATTAGCCTTTTACTACACTGTCTAAACACATGGCGGAAAGATGATTTTCATATGCAAGTCTGATTAATAAAGTTATTATTGCTTTTACCTGATAAGGCAGAGTCTTGGTTTTAACCAACGGTTAAATGATTAGCTATTTAAGTTGAGATCCAAATGCTTTCTGGTAGCTGATTTATGTTACTCCGCTTCTAGTCAAGGTACGGTGTCGTGTATTTTTGTGGGGTATACAAATTACACATTCATGTTTCTACAGGAAGCACCCTCCCTGTTCCATAAAAATGTCTTAAATTGGTCCAATATATTTGACTGGGTGCCAAGGTGCGTCGTCAGGCAGCGTTTTTTCTCTCTCGTCAGGCGGCGTTTTTTTTCTCTTGTCAGGCGGCGTTTTTTTTATCTCTCGTCGTCAGGCGGCGGTTTTTTCTCTCGTCGTCAGGTGAGTTTTTTTTCCTCTCGTCGTCAAGCGGCGTTTTTTTTTCTCTCGTCAGGCGGCGTTTTTTTTCTCTCGTCAGTCAGCGTTTTTTTCACGTCATCAGACTGCGTTTTTTTTCTCTCGTCAGGCGGCGTTTTTTTTCTCTTGTCGTCAGGTGGCGTTTTTTTTAATCTCTCGTTGTCAGGCGGCGTTTTTTTTCCTCTCGTCGTCTTACGTTTTATTTTTTTCCTCGTCGTGAGACGGTGTTTTTTTTTCATTGTCAGGCGGCGTTTCTTTTTTCGTTGTCAGGCTGCGTTTTTTTTTCTCTCGTCGTCATGTTGCGTTTTTTTTTCTCTTGTTGTCAGGAGGCGTTTTTTTCTCTCGTATTCAGGCGGCGTTTTTTTTTCTCTCAGCGTCAGGCGGCAATTTTTTTCCTCGTTGTCAAGCGGCATTTTTTTTTCTCGACGTCAGGTGGCATTTTTTTTTCTCGTCGTCAGGCAGCGTTTTTTTTTTTTTCGGCGTCAGGCGGCGTTTTTTTTTCTCGTTGTCAGGCTGCGTTTTTTTTTCTCTCGTCGTCATGTTGCAGTTTTTTTTCTCTTGTCGTCAGGAGGCGTTTTTTTTTAATCTCTTTTCGCCGCGTCCGTTTTTTTTCTCGGCAGCTACGTTTTTTTTTTCCTCTTGTTGTCAGGCGGCGTTTTTTTTCTCTCGTCGTCATGTTGCGTTTTTTTTTCTCTCGGCAGGCAGCGTTTTTTTCTCGTCGTCAGACGGCGGTTTTTTTCTTCTATTGTAAGGCGGCGTTTTTCTTTTTATCTCTCGTCGACAGGCGGCGTTTTTTTAATCTCTCGTTGTCAGGCGGCTTTCTTTTCTCTCGTTGTCAGGCGGCGTTTTTTTTTTCTCTCGTTGTCAGGCGGCGTTTTTTTTCCTCTCGTTGTCAGACGTTTTTTTTTTTCTCGTCGTGAGACGGCGTTTTTTTTCTCATTGTCAGGTGGCGATTTTTTTTTCTCTCATCGTCAGGTGGATGTTTTTTTCTCTCTCGTCGTCAGGCATCGTTTTTTTTTCTTTCGGCGCCAGACCGCATTTTTTTTTCTCATTATCAGGTTGCGTTTTTTTTTCTCTCGTCGTCATGTTGTGGTTTTTTTTCTCTTGTCGTCAGGAGGCGTATTTTTCTCTCGTTGTCAGGCGGCATTTTTTGTCTCTCGGCGTTAGGCGGCGTTTTTTTTCCACTCGTCCTCAAGCGGCATTTTTTTCTCTCTCGTCGTCAGGTGGCGTTTTTTTTTCTCGTCGGCTGCAGTTTTTTTTCTCTCGTCATCAGGCGGCGTATTTTTTTCTCCCGTTGTCAGGCGGCGTTTTTTTTCCTCTCGTTGTCAGACGGTTTTTTTTTCTCGACGTGAGACGGCGTTTTTTTCCACTCGTCCTCATGCAGTTTTTTTAATCTCTCGTCAGGCGGCGTTTTTTTTTCTTGCGTCGTCATGTTGCGTTTTTTTTCTCTTGTCGTCAGGAGGCGTTTTTTTCTCTCGTTGTCAGGCGGCGTTTTTTTTAATCTCTCGTCGTCAGGCGGCGTTTTTTTAATCTCTCGTCGTCAGGCGGCGTTTTTTTCTCTCGTTGTCAGGCGGCGTTTTTTTTCCTCTCGTTGTCAGACGTTTTTTTTTTTCTCGGCGTGAGACGGCGTTATTATTCTCATTGTCAGGCGGCGATTTTTTTTTTCTCTTGTCGTCAGGCGGTGGTTTTTTTTCTCTCTCGTTGTCAGGCTGCGTTTTTTTTTCTCTCGTCGTCATGTTGTGGTTTTTTTTCTCTTGTCGTCAGGAGGCATGTTTTTCTCTCGTTATCAGGCGGCTTTTTTTGTCTCTCGGCGTCAGGCGGCGTTTTTTTTTCTCTCGTCGTCAGGCGGTGGTTTTTTTCTCTCGTTGTCAGGCGGCGTTTTTTGTCTCTCGGCGTCAGGTGGTGTTTTTTTTCCACTCGTCCTCAAGCGGCATTTTTTTCTCTCTCGTTTTGTTCTCGATGTCAGGCTTTTTCTTTTCGCCGGGTGCGGTTTTTTTTTCTTGGCAGCTACGTTTTTTTTCCTCTCGGCGTCAGGCTGCATTTTTTTTATCTCTCGTTGTCAGGCGGCGTTTTTTCTCTCGTCGTCAGGTGGCGTTTTTTTTTATTTCGTCGTCAGGCGGCGTTTTTTTTTCTCGTTGTCAGGTGGCGTTTTTTTCCACTCGTCCTCAAGCGGCATTTTTTTCTCTCTCGTTTTTTTCTCGATGTGAGGCTGCGTTTTTTTTCTCTTGTAGTCATGTTGCGGTTTTTTTTTCTTGCGTCAGGCGGCGTTTTTTTTTAATCTCTCGTTGTCAGGCGGCGTTTTTTTCTCTCGTCGTCAGGCGGCGTTTTTTTTTCTCTCGTCAGGCAGCGTTTTTTTCTCGTCGTCAGGTGGCGTTTTTTTATTCTCGTCGTCAGGTGGCGTTTTTTTTCTTTTCGGCGGGTGCGGTTTTTTTTTCTCGGCAGCTATGTTTTTTTTCCTCTCGTCGTCAGGCGGCGTTTTATTTATCTCTCGTTGTGAGGCGGCGTTTTTTTTCTCTCGTTGTCAGGCGGAGGTTTTTTTCTCTCTCGTCGTCAGGCATCGTTTTTTTTTCTTTCGGCGTCAGACGGCATTTTTTTTTCTCATTATCAGGTTGCGTTTTTTTTTCTCGTCGTCAGGTGGCGTTTTTTTATTCTCGTCGTCAGGTGGCGTTTTTTTTCTTTTCGCCGGGTGCGTTTTTTTTTTCTCGGCAGCTATGTTTTTTTTCCTCTCGTCGTCAGGCGGCGTTTTATTTATCTCTCGTTGTGAGGCGGCGTTTTTTTTCTCTCGTTGTCAGGCGGAGGTTTTTTTCTCTCTCGTCGTCAGGCATCGTTTTTTTTTCTTTCGGCGTCAGACGGCATTTTTTTTTCTCATTATCAGGTTGCGGTTTTTTTTCTCTCGTTGTCATGTTGCGTTTTTTTTTCTCTTGTCGTCAGGAGGCGTTTTTTTTTCTCGTCGTCAGGTGGCGTTTTTTTTCTTTTCGCCGGGTGCGGTTTTTTTTTCTCGGCAGCTATGTTTTTTTTCCTCTCGTCGTCAGGCGGCGTTTTATTTATCTCTCGTTGTGAGGCGGCGTTTTTTTTCTCTCGTTGTCAGGCGGAGGTTTTTTTCTCTCTCGTCGTCAGGCATCGTTTTTTTTTCTTTCGGCGTCAGACGGCATTTTTTTTTCTCATTATCAGGTTGCGTTTTTTTTTCTCGTCGTCAGGTGGCGTTTTTTTATTCTCGTCGTCAGGTGGCGTTTTTTTTCTTTTCGCCGGGTGCGGTTTTTTTTTCTCGGCAGCTATGTTTTTTTTCCTCTCGTCGTCAGGCGGCGTTTTATTTATCTCTCGTTGTGAGGCGGCGTTTTTTTTCTCTCGTTGTCAGGCGGAGGTTTTTTTCTCTCTCGTCGTCAGGCATCGTTTTTTTTTCTTTCGGCGTCAGACGGCATTTTTTTTTCTCATTATCAGGTTGCGGTTTTTTTTCTCTCGTTGTCATGTTGCGTTTTTTTTTCTCTTGTCGTCAGGAGGCGTATTTTTCTCTCGTTGTCAGGCGGCATTTTTTGTCTCTCAGCGTTAGGCGGCGTTTTTTTTCCACTCGTCCTCAAGCGGCATTTTTTTCTCTCGTCGTCAGGTGGCGTTTTGTTTTTCGTCGTGAGACGGCGTTTTTTTTCTCATTGTCAGGCGGCGATTTTTTTTTTCTCTCGTCGTCTGGCGTTGGTTTTTTTTTCTCTCGTTGTCAGGCAGCGTTTTTTGTCTCTCGGCATCAGACGGCGTTTTTTTTCCACTCGTCCTCAAGCAGTTTTTTTAATCTCTCGTCAGGCGGCGTTTTTTTTTCTTGCGTCGTCATGTTGCGTTTTTTTTCTCTTGTCGTCAGGAGGCGTTTTTTTCTCTCGCTGTCAGGCGGCGTTTTTTTTAATCTCTCGTCGTCAGGCGGCGTTTTTTTAATCTCTCGTCGTCAGGTGGGGTTTTTCTCTCTCGTTGTCAGGCGGCGTTTTTTTTCCTCTCGTTGTCAGACATTTTTTTTTTTTTCTCGGTCGTGAGACGGAGTTATTATTCTCATTGTTAGGCGGCGATTTTTTTTTCTCTCGTCGTCAGGCGGTGGTTTTTTTTCTCTCTCGTCGTCAGGCAGCGTTTTTTTTTCTTTCGGCGGCAGGCGGCGTTTTTTTTCTCGTTGTCAGGCTGCGTTTTTTTTTCTCTCGTCGTCATGTTGTGGTTTTTTTTCTCTTGTTATCAGGCGGCTTTTTTTGTCTCTCGGCGTCAGGCGGCGGTTTTTTTTTCTCTCGTCGTCAGGCGGTGGTTTTTTTCTCTCGTTGTCAGGCGGCGTTTTTTGTCTCGGCGTCAGGTGGTGTTTTTTTTCCACTCGTCCTCAAGCGGCATTTTTTTCTCTCTCGTTTTTTTCTCGATGTCAGGCTTTTTCTTTTCGCCGGGTGCGGTTTTTTTTTCTCGGCAGCTACGTTTTTTTTTCCTCTCGGCGTCAGGCTGCGTTTTTTTTATCTCTCGTTGTCAGGCGGCGTTTTTTCTCTCGTCGTCAGGTGGCGTTTTTTTTAATTTCATCGTCAGGCGGCGTTTTTTTTTTCTCGTTGTCAGGTGGCGTTTTTTTCCACTCGTCCTCAAGCGGCATTTTTTTCTCTCTTGTTTTTTTCTCGATGTGAGGCTGCGTTTTTTTTTCTCTTGTAAGTCATGTTGCGTTTTTTTTTTCTTGCGTCAGGCGGCGTTTTTTTTTTTAATCTCTCGTTGTCAGGCGGCTTATTTTTCTCTCGTCGTCAGGCGGCGTTTTTTTTTCTCTCGTCAGGCAGTGTTTTTTTCTCGTCGTCAGGTGGCGTTTTTTTATTCTCGTCATCAGGTGGCGTTTTTTTTTTTTTCGCCAGGTGCGGTTTTTTTTTCTCGGCAGCTATGTTTTTTTTCCTCTCGTCGTCAGGCGGCGTTTTATTTATTTCTCGTTGTCAGGCGGCTTTTTTTTTTCTCTCGTTGTCAGGCGGCGTTTTTTTTTCTCTCGTTGTGAGGCGGCGTTTTTTTCTCTCGTCAGGCAGCATTTTTTTCTCGTCGTCAGACGGCGTTTTTTTTTCTCTCGTCAGGCAGCGTTTTTTCTCGTCGTCAGACGGCGTTTTTTTCTTCTATTGTCAGGCGGCGTTTTTTTTTAAATCTTCGTCGTCAGGCGGCGTTCTTTTAATCTCTCGTCGTCAGGCGGCGTTTTTTTAATCTCTCGTCGTCAGGCGGCGTATTTTTTTCTCTCATTGTCAGGCGGCGTTTTTTTTCCTCTCGTTGTCAGACGGTTTTTTTTTTCTCGTCGTGAGACGGCGTTATTTTTCTAATTGTCAGGCGGCCATTTTTTTTTCTCTCGTCGTCAGGCGGTGGTTTTTTTTTCTCTCGTCGTCAGGCAGCATTTTTTCTCCTTCGGCGTCAGGCGGCGTTTTTTTTTCTCGTCGTCAGGCGGCGTTTTTTTTTCTTGTCGCGTGCGTTTTTTTTTTCTCGGCAGCTACGTTTTTTTTCCTCTCGTCGTCAGGCGGCGTTTTTTTTATCTCTCGTCGTCAGACGGCGTTTTTTCTCTCGTCGTCAGGTGGCGTTTTTTTTTATTTCGGCGTCAGGCTGCGGTTTTTTTCTCTCGTTGTCAGGCGGCGTTTTTTTTTCTCTCGTTGTGAGGCGGCGTTTTTTTCTCTTGACGTCATGTTGCGTTTTTTCTCTCTCGTCAGGCAGCGTTTTTTTCTAGGCGTCAGACAGCGTTTTTTTTCTCTCGTCAGGCAGCGTTTTATTCTCGTCGTCAGACGGCGTTTTTTTTCTTCTATTGTCAGGCGGCGTTTTTTTTTTTATTTCGTCGTCAGGCGGCATTTTTTTAATCTCTCGTCGTCAGGCGGCGTTTTTTTCTCTCATTGTCAGGTGGTGTTTTTTTTTCTCGTCTTCAGGCAGCGTTTTTTTTTCTTCTATTGTAAGGCGGCGTTTTTTTTTTAATCTCTCGGCGTCAGGCGGCATTTTTTTCTCTCGTTGTCAGGCGGCGTTTTTTTTTATCTCTCGTCGTCAGGCGGTGTTTTTTTCTCTCGTTGTCAGGCGACGTTTTTTTTATTTCGTCGACAGGCGGCGTATTTCTTCTATTGTTGTCAGGCGGCGTTTTTTTTCCTCTCGTTGTCAGTCGTTTTTTTTTTTCTCGTCGTGAGACGGCGTATTTTTTCTCATTGTCAGGCGGCGATTTTTTTTTCTCTCGTCTTCAGGTGGTGGTTTTTTTTTCTCTCTTCGTCAGGCATCGTTTTTTTTAATCTCTCGTCGTCAGGCGGTGTTTTTTTCTCTCGTTGTCAGGCGGCGTTTTTTTCTTTCGTCGTCAGGCGGCGTTTTTTTATTCTCGTCGTCAGCCAACGTTTTTTTCTTTTCGCCGCGTGCGTTTTTTTTTTCTTGGCAGCTAGGTTTTTTTTTTCTCGGCAGCTAGGTTTTTTTTTCCTCTCGTTGTCAGGCGATGTTTTTTTAATCTCTCGTCGTCAGGCGGCGTTTTTTTTATTTTGTCGTCAGCCGGCATTTTTTTTCTCTCGTTGTCAGGTGGCGTTTTATTTTCTCTCGTCACACAGCATTTTTTTTTCTCTCGTCGTCAGGCGGTTTTTTTTTCTCTCGTCGTCAGGCGGTGTTTTTTTTTTCTCGTCGGCTGCGTTTTTTTTTTCTCTCGTCAGGCAGCGTTTTATTTTCTCTCGTTGTCAGGCAGCGGCTTTTCTTCTCTCGTCGTCAGGCGGTGTTTTTTTTCTCTCGTCGTCAGGCGGCGTTTTTTTTCTCGTCGTCTGCGCTTTTTTTTCTCGTTGTCAGACGGCGTTTTTTTTTCTCTTGTCGTCAGGCGGCGTTTTTTTCTCTTGTCGTCAGGCGGCGTTTTTTTTTTCTCGTCGTTTGAGGGTTTTTTTCACTTGTCAGGCGGCGTTATATTTAATCTCGTCGTCAGCCGGTGTTTTTTTTTCTCTCGTTATCAGGCGGCCTTTTTTTCTCGCGTCATAAGGCGGCCTTTTTTTTTCTCTTGTCGTCAGGCAGCGTTTTTTTTTCTCGGCGTCAGGTGGCGTTTTTTTCTCTTATCATCAGGCGGCATTTTTTTCTCTCTCGTCGTCAGGCGGCGATTTTTTTTTTCTCGCCGGCTGCATTTTTTTTTTCTCCCGTCAGGCGGCGTTTTATTTTCTTTCGGCAGACTGCAGGTTTTTTTCTCTCTCGTCGTCAGGCGGCGTTTTTTTTATCTCTAGTCGGAAGGGGAGAGGAGCTCGGCTCGCGGGAGAAAGGGGAGAGCGGGCTCGGCTCGCGGGAGGAAGGGGAGAGCGGGCTCGGCTCGCGGGAGGAAGGGGAGAGCGGGCTTGGCTCGCGGGAGGAAGGGGAGAGCGGTCTCGGCTCGTGGGGGGTTGGAGAGCGGGCTCGGCTCGCGGGGACAGGGAAAGGGGGCTCGGGAGGAGGGGTGGGATAGCAGCCGCCACCGCGGGCCGCACAGTGAGGGCCAGCGGGCCACATGCGGCTCGCGTGTTGTGCAGGCCTGCTTTAAATGAAAAAATGTCCCACAGCAAATTCTCAATACTGAGTCCAGTATTCCGGATATTATACTGGAAATAATTGTCACTCAACAAGTAGTGTGACTGTCTCCTCACATAAAAGAAACTTGTGTTACCCTGTCCATCATATGGGGCGTAATCCGTTAGGTAAGAAATAGTCTATCTACCAATTTCAGTGATAGATCAATGGACAGGCCCCTAAAATACGAGACAGGGAAATGCCTAATGGAACATATTTACCGGGTGAAGCAGATGATTCAAGCGTTGACAGGAACCCTCTCAGTCGTTGGCACGGAGCTGGTGTTGCAGTGCTCTACATACCGACCTCTGGTTCTCCTCGATCTATGGAGGGGGCTGCGCCATTGCCTCGGGTGTCCCCAGGAAATCTCTCGGTCGTTGGCACTCAGATGAAATGGCAGTGCTCTATGTGTCGACCTCCGGTATCCTCCGATTCACAGAAGGTAGCAGACCCACTCACATGTGTTCGTTTGCTTGCTTCTCTCTCAGTAATATCCCTTTAGATCACAGCTCTCACCAGTCTCATGTCTCTCCATAGAACAGCACTATCCTCCTCCACAAGTATAACTGTGTGTTACCGCAAACATGCACACTAAGCAGCACCTGGATTCAATGACATCTCACCTACCATGCACCAGCCTCATCTCTCCGTGGTAAAGGAATCAGTAACAATGCTTCCGGTGTGCGGTGACGAGGGAGGAACACATAGGAGAAGCCTCGGATAATGATGAACGGAACCAAGTTGACTTTAGAGAATATATTAAAATAAAGGATCAAACAGGGAACATGTAACTGTTTAGAGTATATCTCCTGCTATAAACATAGACTTCTTCAGGGGTATGAAAACAAAAAGAGTTCATCCGTGATAAAATAGACTTCAAAGAGGGAAATGTCTTTCGTTATAGGAACAAGAATAAGAGAGGAAAAGTAGAACTAAACAATCCTGAGTCATCCACTGATTGGGAACAATCTGCAAGTGAGGGGGAACAAGATGCAGAAAGCAGAGTACCCCTCGCATCCCCCTCTGGTAATACCTTTCCTTTTTTAGAGGCTCCCAGGTATCCCTCAGAGCACAGAGGAAGACCAGGCGGGGGAAGGGAGGGCTTTCTAATGAATCGGGAAGTCTGGGCATACCAGGGTCAAACAAGACCATGGGGATCCAAAAAGACTAGACAGAAACAACACAAGTAATAAACTTCTCCAATAAAGTCCTTAATCACCACATTGAGTTACTATCTAAAGGTCTATCTTTCTCACCGACACACCAACTAGACATCTTTGAATGTATCAAGGATGTAAATCTCTTCTCTAGAAAGTTACTATTATACAAATTCTTCCATAGACGACAACAAAATAATTATCGTGATACACCTTTTGAAGAATTTGATCAGAGAGACTTTGAATGTCTTAAAACATTAGACAGTTTCCTAGAGGAGAATGAGAGAGGACCTGGTGAGGGCCCCTTTACCGATTTAAGAGACAAATCTAAATTTACACCTCCTTTTGAAACGAGTTCAAATGTGGACACTTTTTCAAAAATGGTTACAGTGGATATTCAAAAACGTCCAAGATCATATGTGAATACTAATTTGACCCATCATGAGCTTATTGCCCTCAAAGACTTAGAACAAGACCCTGAGATTATCATTAAGTCGTCAGATAATGGCGGAAATGTTGTGGTATTAAATAGAGAGGCCTATGTCAAGGAATGTAAAGGTCTTTTGAGTGATAAGAAATGCTATCAAATCCTACTGTCTGACCCCACCCAATGGTATAAAAAAGAACTATTGAACATTCTGAATGAAGGATTAGTGAATAAGGTGATCAGTCAACAAGAATTTGACTTTATTATGATTAACAACCCCCAAATTGCAACATTCTATCATCTGCCTAAGGTGCATAAAGGGAGGATACCGCCACCTGGCAGACCGATAGTGTCAGGAATTAACAACCTGACTTCAAATGCAAGTATATATGTGGACACTATCCTTCGTCCTTTTGTAAGTTCACTTCCGTCTTTCCTTTGTGACATAAAGGATGTTTTACTGAAACTTGACGATGTAATAGTTACAACCAAAACTCTTCTAGTGGGGTTAGACGTAGAATGGCTATATACCAGCATACCTCATGTATATGTTATGAAGTCTATTCAGCATTTTCTTAAATCTCGAGACAATAAGGCAGATTTACATAATCAGTTTGTTGTCCAATTATTACATTTTGTTTTTCCCAAAAACGACTTCCTATTTGACAACCAAATATATCATCAGATCCAGGGCACCATTATGGGGACCACCTGTGCCCCCACCTACGCCAATGTCTATCTAGGCTGGTGGGAGGATACTGTGGTCTTCAGCGAAGCCCTGGAGATGTATACTGACCATATAGAACTATGGGCCAGGTACATTGAGTATGTGATAATTTTATGGAAAGGTTCAGAACAACTCTTAGGTGAATTCATAAAAATCTTGAACCTCAATGAACATAATCTCAAACTAATCCATGAGGTTAATAAAGAATCTTTACATTTCCTTGATTTGACAATTACAAAAGGCCTTGATGGGAAAATAAATACGTCTATCTTTAGGAAACAGACTGCAACAAACAGCCTGCTTAGAGCGAAAAGTCACCATCCTACACATACCATTGCCAACATTCCTACGGGTCAATTCCTTTGACTGCGGAGAAACTGTTCCACTACTAGTGAATTTATGAAACAGTCAAAGGATATGACCAATAGATTCCTGGACCGGGGATACAGTAGGGGTCTTGTAAAGAGGGCTTACCAAAGGGCAGCAGCTATTTCAAGACATATACTGTTGACCAAGGGCCAAAGACAACTTACTAATGGTGACAACACCATTAGATTCATTGGGACATTCAACAATCAGTGGTCACCCATAAAAAACATTTTTAAGAGACACTGGCATCTATTGATGCAAGGCGATGACTTTAAACAGGTTCTTAGATCAACTCCTACAATGACTTCTATGAGGGCGAAGAATTTGAAGGTCAGACTTGTTCATAGTCACTATCAGAAGCCACGTGTAAAAACCTGGCTGCAAGACCGCATACCTCGGGGGTCTTACCCTTGTTGTAGATGTAAGGCCTGTGCTTATACCTCAACCACGAAACATTTCACTGACTTGAACAAAACAAGAATTTACCCTATAAAGGAATATATTAACTGTTTGACTACAGGAGTAATATATCTTATATCATGTAAATGCGGCAAACAATACGTCGGTAAGACGCACAGACCATTGAAAGTAAGGATACTTGAACCCTTTGGTTCTGTGAGAAACCGCATTGATACTCCTGTATAAAGACATGTTATTAACAAACATGATGGCAAGGCCGGATGCCTACATTTTTGTGGGATTGAACATGTCCCACGGGGACCAAGGAGGGGAGATTGGGACAGGTTGTTGATGCAGAGAGAATGTAGATGGATTTACACCCTAGGGACTCTAAGCCCCAATGGATTGAATGAAGGGTATATGTATAACTTATTCCTCTAAGATATTGATATAACACTCTAGGGAGTTATTACTCTACCTATACTTTAATAGTAAAGAGGTCCCTATTATATTATACTATAGGTATGTTTGTAGACATGATTTCTTTAAATTATATGTCACATATACTTGTCTATAGAGTTGGCATTTTAGGGTTGTGGGGATCCAGGGATACAGTGAGTGGAATAACACTCACCGGACCCGTTTTGACTATTAGAGGTCGACCCAATTAAGTTCACTCACTCCTACAACTTCCTATTACTATTGAACACATTTAACACAAATCCCTATAAAATGGGAGTTCTCTCTATAATACTAACACTATTGGATTTTTAATTTATATTATATTTTATTATAATATTTAAATATACTTTTCGATGTATTACTTTTAGGTTATATCACTTTATCACATTACAACACTCAGCATATAGACCTCGATACCATGGGCTAAAGCATGAGGGTCCCATAAACACACTTTATATACACACAGGTTGTGTGATCCCTTCCTTTGTGTTCTCCCGTGAGAAAATATGTCAGTTAATGTTTTTTAGATGTAATTATGATGCTGGCCTAGCCTGAATGGGCGGCACAGCAGATGACCGGGGGGCACAGCAGATGACCGGGGGGCTCAGCCTCCCCGAACCGGATTGGTCGCAAGAGCAGCCAGGGAAGGGGTATTAGGCATAAAACCGGCAGCCAGGAGGGAGGTGCGGCCTCTTGCTCCTGGCTTGCCACAGATGGTGTAGCGTCCCTCTCCTCTCCTGCAAGGTTAAGGTACGACCCAGGCAACCCCCCTCCCGTATTGCCACGCTTTTTGAATTGGTGCGCGAGGGGGGGAGGGACGGGATTCAGGGAGGAGAGGGACTCCATGGTGCCCCCCGTCCTCCATCTGCAGCGTGCGGGCGCGATCCTATCCCATGCAGCGGTTTAGGGGCTGCGCGTGGCCTGCTCGGGATGCAGAGGTACAGCTGCTTCCCCTTCCCCCAGTGCCAACGCGGTGCTGCTGCACAGGCACTTAGGTGCTCCGAGCGTTTGGGCTCTGGTCTGTCCGCCCCCATCCGGGCCGGAGTGCCGGGGGGAGCGATCAGCTGGGGAAGGAGGAGAGGCACCGGAACTGGGGGGAAAGCACAGAAGGCGGGCCACTTCTCACGCCCACACCATTGGCGGGGAGGAGGCAGAGCGGGTAGACGGGGGAATCACCCAGTGCGGGAGGCGGGTGCGCGGGTCTCCCGCGTGGCGCTGCTCCTGGCGATAGGGCCAGCACCAGGGGGGAGAATGGGCAGGGGAACAGGACACTGGCAGGCGAGACATGCCGGGGGGAGTTTAAGGACATGCATAAGGGTCTGCTTTCCTGCACCCCAGGGTTAATTTGTGTATATGTGCATAGGTTATGGGTGTATATAGGTAGGTAGGTATGTATGTGGGTATATGGGGTAGAGGTGAGTGGGTACGCTTATGTGCACAGATATATAGGTGTGAGATATAGGGGCATATATATGTATAAGTTGCGTGTATATATAGATATGTATATGTGGGCGGGTATGTATGTGGATATAGATATGGTTATGTAGGAGGTTGGTGTGGGTACATGAGTGTATGTATAGGTGAGTATATGTGGATATAAGGGGCATGGGTTGTGCATGTATAGGCTTGGACAGGGCGGTATATGCGGACAGAGGTATGTATACGGGGCGGGCATGCATAGGGAGGGGCGTAGGCAAGGTGGGATATACAGATACGGGGTTACACATGCTCTGCCTTAAATCAGGGGGACTATCACAGGCGGGACCCTG
The DNA here is from genome assembly GCF_040206685.1 of Ascaphus truei. NCBI lineage: Eukaryota > Metazoa > Chordata > Amphibia > Anura > Ascaphidae > Ascaphus > Ascaphus truei. The sequence continues at coordinate 139,487 of NW_027456943.1, forward strand.
GAGGCAGGGATCCTATTGGGGGATTGGTCAGGGGTTGCTTTCGGGCACGGTGGAGTGGCTCCGACTGGCCGTGGGTTAGGATGGCCGGGTAAGGGAGGTTAAATCCAGGGGTGACTTAGTTGTCTCCATGCACTCAGGCAAGGGGTTGGGATGGGGTTCGGCCCTCAACATAGCTCATTGCTCCCAGATATATTTTTCACAAAAAAAAATAAGTTGATATACAGGGGTAACATGTAATTTTGTTATTACAGCAGTCGCACAGTAAGGCCAGCGCATAGGCAAAGCACAGCGCTATCGGGAATGTCATTACAGGCCAGTACGATGCGGCTCTTGGCAGAAGCACAGGACCACTACGAGGGGTGGTTGCACCAGCAATTGTGGGCACTGACGCAGGGATCCGGGAGCAACCAAGCAGGGTCAAGCAGCAGGGAAAGCGCTCAAGCGGGTTCGGAGGCTATGTGTGCCGAGGCATGGCCGTCATCAAGTGACGTAAGGCGGTCCTAGCGGACGGAAGGTGGCGGTTGGTCAACAACAAAAAAAAAAAGTGCGTATATTTATGTATATAGAATATTTATGTATATAGATATATATGTGTATGTATGAGCATGGGAATGAGGTCCAACACGGACGGAAGATCCCACCGCCGGGCGCGGGGATAGCTGTGTGGATCTGGCCGCGAGCTGAATGACAGACAGCCATGGGAGGGGCGAACGGCGCCCAAGGAGGATTAGCGGAGCACGTGGGGCCAATAGCGGGCACGTGTGGGGGCGGGGAGCTGGAGCCCCGGATGGCGGACTTACGATTAGAAAATGATGAATCCAGTGGGGGGTTTCTTTCAACCTTGTTTTCTTTTACAGGAAAGGCGGGAGCGGTTGGGACACTGTCAACCTCGCTTTGCGGCGCTAGTACGTTGTCCACGGCTCGTAAGCAGACGGGGCGCCCCGTCGAGCCTGCAAATAAAACTCGGAGGGGCAAGGACTTCGAGGTTGGTCCCGACAGGTGGTTCACATCGCCGGCGGGGACCGGGACACCAAAGGGTAAGCGTAAGGGAACTACGCATTATAGGGGGGCTGCCTTGCCAGGCATCAGCGGTTCTCCGATACCGGACAGTTTGGTAGTGGGGGCGGCGGGCAATGCCGAGGCGAGATTGATCAGCGTAATGGAAAAGGTCGTTCAGGCGGTGTTACTTGCGGCAGGCATAGGCAAGACAAGTGAGGCACAAGGAGGAACAGCAGCAGGGGGGACCCCGGAGCAGGAAGCACGTCAGCAAGGATTACACAGGAGCAGGCTTCAGTGGGGGAGGAAGGCGCTAGTGGGGGGCGCGAGCAGCGCAGGATCAGCAGTTACTCAGGTTGCAGCAGCAGGGAACGGGAGTAACGGCAGCAGCTAGCGCAGTAGGAGGAGCAGCGGAAGGGACGGTGATCAAAGGGGCCAGTAGCGGCATCAGGGTCAAAGAGGGTGGGGGATGCGGGATATGGGGATTCGTACACAGCGGTCACCCGATCACTGGGCGCGCATCTGTCAAACGAGGTGAAGGAAAGAATTTGGGCGAGGGACTATGTTGAGTTACTGACGTTGCTTCCCGGGTACAATGACGCGGTAGCGAAATCCGAGAAGAAAGGAGAGGCCAAGAAGAACGATATAGAAAGACGGTTGTACCCACGCACTTTCAGTAACTAGGTGCAGGCGTTTGGGATATTGGCGGGCGTGGCGGGCGAAAAGGAGCTGCAATTATGCTCCACGTTGTTCAAATACCAGGACATAATCAGGAAGGCGTTCCAAAAATACGGGGGATTGGGATGGTGGACATACGACGTAGAATTCAGGCAAAGTATGCAGGAGAGTGGTTACGTGGGACCGTAAGGATGTTGACTTATATTTAGAACACATTTCGGGGGGAGGAGGTTCATCCTCTCGTGGGGCAGGCTCTCAGGGGGACATGTTCAGTAACAATCCACAGGAGGGTTCGGAATGGTTCGCGCGGCCGGCAGGAGGGGGCGCGCAGTTGGTAAACAGTCGGGCATATGCTGGGGATTTAATGAGTCAAAATGCAGATTCCTCAACTGTCATTTCCAACACACCTGCGCCAGGGTTCGGGTGCCAGCACCCCAAGACAAAATGTTACAAGAAGGACAGTAAGGGGTTTAAGGGAACAGGACAGCAGGATGGCGTGAACGACAATTTCGGTAGAGACAATGGCGCCTTGGCGGGAAAGACACCCAATAAAAGGGCAGCCGAGTTATGGCAGAAGGGTTCAAGGAGGCAGCGAGCAAGGGTATGGCGGTACGGGCCTGATTTAAGGGGGGGTCAAGACCGCAATTTTATAGAAGGGTTCAGAACAACTCTTGGGTGAAGTCATAAAAATCTTGAACCTCAATGAACATAATCTCAAACTAACCCATGAGGTTAATAAAGAATCTTTACATTTCCTTGATTTGACAATTACAAAAGGCCTTGATGGGAGAATAAATATGTCTATCTTTAGGAAACAGACTGCAACAAACAGCCTGCTTAGAGCGGATAGTCACCATTCTACACATACCATTTTCAACATTCCTACGGGTCAATTCCTTCAACTGCGGAGAAACTGTTCTACTACTAGTGAATTTATGAAACAGTCAAGGGATATGACCAATAGATTCCTGGACCAGGGATACAGTAGGGGTCTTTTAAAGAGGGCTTACCAAAGAGCAGCAGCTACTCCAAGACATATACTGTTGACCAAGGGCCAAAGACAACTTACTAATGGTGACAACGCCATTAGATTCATTGGGACATTCAACAATCAGTGGTCAGCCATAAAAAAAACATTTTTAAGAAACACTGGCATCTATTGATGCAAGGTGATGACTTTAAACAGGTTCTTAGATCAACTCCTACAATGACATGTAGGAGGGCGAAGAATTTGAAGGACAGGCTTGTTCATAGTCACTATCAGAAGCCACGTGTAAAAACCTGGCTGGAAGACCGCATACCTCGGGGGTCTTACCCTTGTTGTAGATGTAAGGCCTGTGCTTATACCTCAGTCACAAAACATTTCACTGACTTGAACAAAACAAGAATTTACCCTATAAAGGAATATATTAACTGTTTGACTACAGGAGTAATATATCTTATATCATGTAAATGCGGCAAACAATACGTCGGTAAGACGCACAGACCATTGAAAGTAAGGATACTTGAACCCTTTGGTTCTGTGAGAAACCGCATTGATACTCCTGTATAAAGACATGTTATTAACAAACATGATGGCAAGGCCGGATGCCTACATTTTTGTGGGATTGAACATGTTCCATGGGTACCAAGGAAGGGAGATTAGGACAGGCTGTTGATGCAGAGAGAATGTAGATGGATTTACACCCTAGGGACTCTAAGCCCCAATGGATTGAATGAAGGGTATATGTATAACTCATTCCTCTAAGATATTGATATAACACTCTAGGGAGTTATTACTCTACCTATACCTTAATAGTAAAGAGGTCCCTATTATATTATACTATATATATGTTTGTAGACATGATTTCTTTAAAGTATATGTCACATATACTAGTCTATAGAGTTGGCATTTTAGGGTTGTGGGGATCCAGGGATACAGTGAGTGGAATAACACTCACCGGACCCGTTTTGACTATTAGAGGTCGACCCAATTAAGTTCACACACTCCTACAACTTCCTATTACTATTGAACACATTTAACACAAATCCCTATAAAATGGGAGTTCTCTCTATAATACTAACACTATTGGATTTTTATTTTATATTATATTTTATTTTAATATTTACATATACTTTTCGATGTATTAATTTTAGATTATATCACTTTATCACATTACAACACTCGGCATATAGACCTCGATACCATGGGCTAAAGCATGAGGGTCCCATACACACACTTTATATACACACAGGTTGTGTGATCCCTTCCTTTGTGTTCTCCCGTGAGAAAATATGTCAGTTAATGTTTTTAGATGTAATTATGAAGCTGGCCTAGCCTGAATGGGTGGCACAGCAGATGACCGGGGGGCACAGCAGATGACCGGGGGGCTCAGCCTCCCCAAACCGGATTGGTCGCAAGAGCAGCCGGGGAAGGGGTATTAGGCATAAAACCAGCAGCCAGGAGGGAGGTGCGGCCTCTTGCTCCTGGCTTGCCACAGATGGTGTAGCGTCCCTCTCCTCTCCTGCAAGGTTAAGGTACGACCCAGGCAACCCCCCTCCCGTATTGCCACGCTTTTCGAATTGGTGCGCGAGGGGGTGGGGGGGACGGGATTCAGGGAGGAGAGGGACTCCATGGTGCCCCCCGTCCTCCATCTGCAGCGTGCGGGCGCGATCCTATCCCGTGCAGCGGTTTATCGGCTTCTAGTGCGGCGGTCCGGGGGCTGCGCGTGGCCTGCTCGGGATGCAGAGGTACAGCTGCTTCCCCTTCCCCCAGTGCCAACGCGGTGCTGCTGCACAGGCACTTAGGTGCTCCGAGCGTTTGGGCTCTGGTCTGTCCGCCCCCATCCGGGCCGGAGTGCCGGGGGGAGCGATCAGCTGGGGAAGGAGGAGAGGCACCGGAACTGGGGGGAAAGCACAGGAGGCAGGCCACTTCTCACCCCCACACCATTGGAGGGGAGGAGGCAGAGCGGGTAGACGGGGGGAATCACCCAGTGCGGGAGGCGAGTGCGCGGGTCTCCCGCGTGGCGCTGCTCCTGGCGATAGGGCCAGCACCAGGGGGGAGAATGGGCAGGGGAACAGGACACTGGCAGGCGAGACATGCCGGGGGGAGTTTAAGGACATGCATAAGGGTCTGCTTTCCTGCACCCCAGGGTTAATTTGTGTATATGTGCATAGGTTATGGGTGTATATAGGTAGGTAGGTATTTATGTATTGGGTATATGGGGTAGAGGTGAGTGGGTACGCTTATGTGCACAGATATATAGGTGTGAGATATAGGGGCATATATATGTATAAGTTGCGTGTATATATAGATATGTATATGTGGGCGGGTATGTATGTGGATATGGTTATGTAGGAGGTTGGTGTGGGTACATGAGTGTATGTATAGGTGAGTATATGTGGATATAAGGGGCATGGGTTGCGCATATATAGGCTTGGACAGGGCGGTATATGCGGACAGAGGTATGTATACGGAGCGGGCATGCATAGGGAGGGGCGTAGGCAAGGTGGGATATACAGATACGGGGTTACACACGCTCTGCCTTAAATCGGGGGGACTATCACAGGCGGGACCCTGGAGGCAGGGATCCTATTGGGGGATTGGTCAGGGGTTGCTTTCGGGCACGGTGGAGTGGCTCCGACTGGCCGTGGGTTAGGATGGCCGGGTAAGGGAGGTTAAATCCAGGGGTGACTTGGTTGTCTCAATGCACTCAGGCAAGGGGTTGGGATCGGGTTCGGCCCTCAACATAGCTCATTGCTCCCAGATATATTTTCCACAAAAAAAAATAAGTTGATATACAGGGGTAACATGTAATTTTGTTATTACAGCAGTCGCACAGTAAGGCCAGCGCATAGGCAAAGCACAGCGCTATCGGGAATGTCATTACAGGCCAGTACGATGCGGCTCTTGGCAGAAGCACAGGACCACTACGAGGGGTGGTTGCACCAGCAATTGTGGGCACTGACGCAGGGATCCGGGAGCAACCAAGCAGGGTCAAGCAGCAGGGAAAGCGCTCAAGCGGGTTCGGAGGCTATGTGTGCCGAGGCATGGCCGTCATCAAGTGACGTAAGGCGGTCCTAGCGGACGGAAGGTGGCGGTTGGTCAACAACAAAAAAAAAAGTGTGCGTATATTTATGTATATAGAATATTTATGTAAATAGATATATATGTGTATGTATGAGCATGGGAATGAGGTCCAACACGGACGGAAGATCCCACCGCCGGGCGTGGGGATAGCGGTGTGGATCTGGCCGCGAGCTGAATGACAAACGGCCATGGGAGGGGCGAAGGGTGCCCAAGGAGGATTAGCGGAGCACGTGGGGCCAACAGCGGGCACGTGCGGGGGCGGGGAGCTGGAGCCCCGGATGGCGGACTTACGATTAGAAAATGATGAATCCAGTGGGGGGTTTCTTTCAACCTTGTTTTCTCTTACAGGAAAGGCGGGAGCGGTTGGGACACTGTCGACCTCGCTTTGCGGCGCTGGTACGTTGTCCACGGCTCGTAAGCAGACGGGGCGCCCCGTCGAGCCTGCAAATAAAACTCGGAGGGGCAAGGACTTCGAGGTTGGTCCCGACAGGTGGTTCACATCGCCGGCGGGGACCGGGACACCAAAGGGTAAGCGTAAGAGAACTACGCATTTAGGGGGGGCTGCCTTGCCAGGCATCAGCGGTTCTCCGATACCGAACAGTTTGGTAGCGGGGGCGGCGGACAATGCCGAGGCGAGATTGATCAGCGTAATGGAAAAGGGCGTTCAGGCGGCGTTACTTGCGGCAGGCATAGGCAAGACAAGTGAGGCACAAGGAGGAACAGCAGCAGGGGGGACCCCGGAGCAGGAAGCACGTCAGCAAGGATTACACAGGAGCAGGCTTCAGTGGGGGAGGAAGGCGCTAGTGGGGGGCGCGAGCAGCGCAGGATCAGCAGTTACTCAGGTTGCAGCAGCAGGGAACGGGAGTAACGGCAGCAGCTAGCGCAGTAGGAGGAGCAGCGGAAGGGACGGTGATCGTGGTGCCAGTAGCGGCATCAGGGTCAAAGAGGGTGGGGGATGCGGGATATGGGGATTCATACACAGCGGTCACCCGATCACTGGGCGCGCATCTGTCAAACGAGGTGAAGGAAAGAATTTGGGCGAGGGACTATGTTGAGTTACTGACGTTGCTTCCCGGGTACAATGACGCGGTAGCGAAATCCGAGAAGAAAGGAGAGGCCAAGAAGAACGATATAGAAAGACGGTTGTACCCACGCACTTTCAGTAACTAGGTACAGGCGTTTGGGATATTGGCGGGCGTGGCGGGCGAAAAGGAGCTGCAATTATGCTCCACGTTGTTCAAATACCAGGACATAATCAGGAAGGCGTTCCAAAAATACGGGGGATTGGGATGGTGGACATACGACGTAGAATTCAGGCAAAGTATGCAGGAGAGTGGTTACGTGGGACCGTAAGGATGTTGACTTATATTTAGAACACATTTCGGGGGGAGGAGGTTCATCCTCTCGTGGGGCAGGCTCTCAGGGGGACATGTTCAGTAACAATCCACAGGAGGGTTCGGAATGGTTCGCGCGGCCGGCAGGAGGGGGCGCGCAGTTGGTAAACAGTCGGGCATATGCTGGGGATTTAATGAGTCAAAATGCAGATTCCTCAACTGTCATTTCCAACACACCTGCGCCAGGGTTCGGGTGCCAGCACCCCAAGACAAAATGTTACAAGAAGGACAGTAAGGGGTTTAAGGGAACAGGACAGCAGGATGGCGTGAACGACAATTTCGGTAGAGACAATGGCGCCTTGGCGGGAAAGACACCCAATAAAAGGGCAGCCGAGTTATGGCAGAAGGGTTCAAGGAGGCAGCGAGCAAGGATATGGCGGTACGGGCCTGATTTAAGGGGGGGTCAAGACCGCAATTTTATAGAAGGGTTCAGAACAACTCTTGGGTGAAGTCATAAAAATCTTGAACCTCAATGAACATAATCTCAAACTAACCCATGAGGTTAATAAAGAATCTTTACATTTCCTTGATTTGACAATTACAAAAGGCCTTGATGGGAGAATAAATATGTCTATCTTTAGGAAACAGACTGCAACAAACAGCCTGCTTAGAGCGGATAGTCACCATTCTACACATACCATTTTCAACATTCCTACGGGTCAATTCCTTCAACTGCGGAGAAACTGTTCTACTACTAGTGAATTTATGAAACAGTCAAGGGATATGACCAATAGATTCCTGGACCAGGGATACAGTAGGGGTCTTTTAAAGAGGGCTTACCAAAGAGCAGCAGCTACTCCAAAACATATACTGTTGACCAAGGGCCAAAGACAACTTACTAATGGTGACAACGCCATTAGATTCATTGGGACATTCAACAATCAGTGGTCAGCCATAAAAAAAACATTTTTAAGAAACACTGGCATCTATTGATGCAAGGCGATGACTTTAAACAGGTTCTTAGATCAACTCCTACAATGACATGTAGGAGGGCGAAGAATTTGAAGGACAGGCTTGTTCATAGTCACTATCAGAAGCCACGTGTAAAAACCTGGCTGGAAGACCGCATACCTCGGGGGTCTTACCCTTGTTGTAGATGTAAGGCCTGTGCTTATACCTCAGTCACAAAACATTTCACTGACTTGAACAAAACAAGAATTTACCCTATAAAGGAATATATTAACTGTTTGACTACAGGAGTAATATATCTTATATCATGTAAATGCGGCAAACAATACGTCGGTAAGACGCACAGACCATTGAAAGTAAGGATACTTGAACCCTTTGGTTCTGTGAGAAACCGCATTGATACTCCTGTATAAAGACATGTTATTAACAAACATGATGGCAAGGCCGGATGCCTACATTTTTGTGGGATTGAACATGTTCCATGGGTACCAAGGAAGGGAGATTAGGACAGGCTGTTGATGCAGAGAGAATGTACATGGATTTACACCCTAGGGACTCTAAGCCCCAATGGATTGAATGAAGGGTATATGTATAACTCATTCCTCTAAGTTATTGATATAACACTCTAGGGAGTTATTACTCTACCTATACCTTAATAGTAAAGAGGTCCCTATTATATTATACTATATATATGTTTGTAGACATGATTTCTTTAAAGTATATGTCACATATACTAGTCTATAGAGTTGGCATTTTAGGGTTGTGGGGATCCAGGGATACAGTGAGTGGGATAACACTCACCGAACCTGTTTTGACTATTAGAGGTGGACCCATTTAAAGTTCACTCACTCCTACACCTTCCTATCACTATTGAACACATTTAACACAAATCACTATAAAATGGGAATTCTCTCTATAATACTAACACTATTGGATTTTTATTTTATATTATATTTTATTTTAATATTTACATATACTTTTCGATGTATTACTTTTAGATTATATCACTTTATCACATTACAACACTCGGCATATAGACCTCGATACCATGGGCTAAAGCATGAGGGTCCCATACACACACTTTATATACACACAGGTTGTGTGATCCCTTCCTTTGTGTTCTCCCGTGAGAAAATATGTCAGTTTATGTTTTTTAGATGTAATTATGAAGCTGGCCTAGCCTGAATGGGTGGCACAGCAGATGACCGGGGGGCACAGCAGATGACCGGGGGGCTCAGCCTCCCCGAACCGGATTGGTCGCAAGAGCAGCCGGGGAAGGGGTATTAGGCATAAAACCGGCAGCCAGGAGGGAGGTGCGGCCTCTTGCTCCTGGCTTGCCACAGATGGTGTAGCGTCCCTCTCCTCTCCTGCAAGGTTAAGGTACGACCCAGGCAACCGCCCTCCCGTATTGCCACGCTTTTCGAATTGGTGCGCGAGGGGGGGGGGGCGGGATTCAGGGAGGAGAGGGACTCCATGGTGCCCCCCGTCCTCCATCTGCAGGGTGCGGGCGCGATCCTATCCCGTGCAGCGGTTTATCGGCTTCTAGTGCGGCGGTCCGGGGGCTGCGCGTGGCCTGCTCGGGATGCAGAGGTACAGCTGCTTCCCCTTCCCCCAGTGCCAACGCGGTGCTGCTGCACAGGCACTTAGGTGCTCCGAGCGTTTGGGCTCTGGTCTGTCCGCCCCCATCCGGGCCGGAGTGCCGGGGGGAGCGATCAGCTGGGGAAGGAGGAGAGGCACCGGAACTGGGGGGAAAGCACAGGAGGCGGGCCACTTCTCACCCCCACACCATTGGCGGGGAGGAGGCAGAGCGGGTAGCCGGGGGAATCACCCAGTGCGGGAGGCGGGTGCGCGGGTCTCCCACGTGGCGCTGCTCCTGGCGATAGGGCCAGCACCAGGGGGGAGAATGGGCAGGGGAACAGGACACTGGCAGGCGAGACATGCCGGGGGGAGTTTAATGACATGCATAAGGGTCTGCTTTCCTGCACCCCAGGTTTAATTTGTGTATATGTGCATAGGTTATGGGTGTATATAGGTAGGTAGGTATGTATGTATTGGGTATATGGGGTAGAGGTGAGTGGGTACGCTTATGTGCACAGATATATAGGTGTGGGATATAGGGGCATATATATGTATAAGTTGCGTGTATATATATATATATGTATATGTGGGCGGGTATGTATGTGGATATAGATATGGTTATGTAGGAGGTTGGTGTGGGTACATGAGTGTATGTATAGGTGAGTATATGTGGATATAAGGGGCATGGGTTGCGCATATATAGGCTTGGACAGGGCGGTATATGCGGACAGAGGTATGTATACGGGGCGGGCATGCATAGGGAGGGGCGTAGGCAAGGTGGGATATACAGATACGGGGTTACACACGCTCTGCCTTAAATCGGGGGGACTATCACAGGCGGGACCCTGGAGGCAGGGATCCTATTGGGGGATTGGTCAGGGGTTGCTTTCGGGCACGGTGGAGTGGCTCCGACTGGCCGTGGGTAAGGATGGCCGGGTAAGGGAGGTTAAATCCAGGGGTGACTTGGTTGTCTCCATGCACTCAGGCAAGGGGTTGGGATGGGGTTCGGCCCTCAACATATCTCATTGCTCCCAGATATATTTTCCACCAAAAAAAATAAGTTGATATGCAGGGGTAACATGTAATTTTGTTATTACAGCAGTCGCACAGTAAGGCCAGCGCATAGGCAAAGCACAGCGCTATCGGGAATGTCATTACAGGCCAGTACGATGCAGCTCTTGGCAGAAGCACAGGACCACTACGAGGGGCGGTTGCACCAGCAATTGTGGGCACTGACGCAGGATCCGGGAGCAACCAAGCAGGGTCAAGCAGCAGGGAAAGCGCTCAAGCGGGTTCGGAGGCTATGTGTGCCGAGGCATGGCCGTCATCAAGTGACGTAAGGCGGTCCTAGCGGACGGAAGGTGGCGGTTGGTCAACAACAAAAAAAAAAGTGTGCGTATATTTATGTATATAGAATATTTATGTATATAGATATATATGTGTATGTATGAGTATGGGAATGAGATCCAACACGGACGGAAGATCCCACCGCCGGGCGCGGGGATAGCGGTGTGGATCTGGGCGCGAGCTGAATTACAGACGGCCATGGGAGGGGCGAAGGGCGACCAAGGAGGATTAGCGGAGCACGTGGGGCCAAAAGCGGGCACGTGCGGGGGCAGGGAGCTGGAGCCCCGGATGGCGGACTTACGATTAGAAAATGATGAATCCTGTGGGGGGTTTCTTTCAACCTTGTTTTCTCTTACATTAAAGGCGGGAGCGGTCGGGACACTGTCGACCTCACTTTGCGGCGCTGGTACGTTGTCCACGGCTCGTAAGCAGACGGGGCGCCCCGTCGAGCCTGCAAATAAAACTCGGAGGGGCAAGGACTTCGATGTTGGTCCCGACAGGTGGTTCACATCGCCGGCGGGGACCGGGACACCAAAGGGTAAGCGTAAGAGAACTACGCATTTAAGGGGGGCTGCCTTGCCAGGCATTAGCGGTTCCCCGATACCGGACAGTTTGGTAGCGGGGGCAGCGGGCAATGCCGAGGCGAGATTGATCAGCGTAATGGAAAAGGGCGTTCAGGCGGCGTTACTTGCGGCAGGCATAGGCAAGACAAGCGAGGCACAAGGAGGAACAGCAGCAGGGGGGACCCCGGAGCAGGAAGCACGTCAGAAAGGATTACACAGGAGCAGGCTTCAGTGGGGGAGGAAGGCGCTAGTGGGGGGCGTGAGCAGCGCAGGACCAGCAGTTACTCAGGTTGCAGCAGCAGGGAACGGGAGTAACGGCAGCAGCTAGCGCAGTAGGAGGAGCAGCGGAAGGGACGGTGATCGTGGTGCCAGTAGCGGCATCAGGGTCAAAGAGGGTGGGGGATGCGGGATATGGGGATTCGTACACAGCGGTCACCCGATCACTGGGCGCGCATCTGTCAAACGAGGTGAAGGAAAGAATTTGGGCGAGGGACTATGTTGAGTTACTGACGTTGCTTCCCGGGTACAATGACGCGGTAGCGAAATCCGAGAACAAAGGAGAGGCCAAGAAGAACGATATAGAAAGACGGTTGTACCCATGCACTTTCAGTAACTAGGTGCACGCGTTTGGGATCATGGCGGCGTGGCGGGCGAAAAGGAGCTGCAATTATGCTCCACGTTGTTCAAATACCAGGACATAATCAGGAAGGCGTTCCAAAAATACGGGGGATTGGGATGGTGGACATACGACGTAGAATTCAGGCAAAGTATGCAGGAGAGTGGTTACGTGGGACCGTAAGGATGTTGACTTATATTTAGAACACATTTCGGGGGGAGGAGGTTCATCCTCTCGTGGGGCAGGCTCTCAGGGGGACATGTTCAGTAACAATCCACAGGAGGGTTCGGAATGGTTCGCGCGGCCGGCAGGAGGGGCGCGCGCAGTTGTTAAACAGTCGGGCATATGCTGGGGATTTAATGAGTCAAAATGCAGATTCCTCAACTGTCATTTCCAACACACCTGCGCCAGGGTTCGGGTGCCAGCACCCCAAGACAAAATGTTACAAGAAGGACAGTAAGGGGTTTAAGGGAACAGGACAGCAGGATGGCGTGAACGACAATTTCGGTAGAGACAATGGCGCCTTGGCGGGAAAGACACCCAATAAAAGGGCAGCCGAGTTATGGCAGAAGGGTTCAGGGAGGCAGCGAGCAAGGGTATGGCGGTACGGGCCTGATTAAAGGGGGGGTCAAGACCGCAATTTTATAGAAGGGTTCAGAACAACTCTTGGGTGAAGTCATAAAAATCTTGAACCTCAATGAACATAATCTCAAACTAACCCATGAGGTTAATAAAGAATCTTTACATTTCCTTGATTTGACAATTACAAAAGGCCTTGATGGGAGAATAAATATGTCTATTATCTTTAGGAAACAGACTGCAACAAACAGCCTGCTTAGAGCGGATAGTCCCCATCCTACACATACCATTTTCAACATTCCTACGGGTCAATTCCTTCAACTGCGGAGAAACTGTTCTACTACTAGTGAATTTATGAAACAGTCAAGGGATATGACCAATAGATTCCTGGACCAGGGATACAGTAGGGGTCTTTTAAAGAGGGCTTACCAAAGAGCAGCAGCTACTCCAAGACATATACTGTTGACCAAGGGTCAAAGAACTTACTAATGGTGACAACACCATTAGATTCATTGGGACATTCAACAATCAGTGGTCAGCCATAAAAAAAAACATTTTTAAGAGACACTGGCATCTATTGATGCAAGGCGATGACTTTAAACAGGTTCTTAGATCAACTCCTACAATGACATGTAGGAGGGCGAAGAATTTGAAGGACAGGCTTGTTCATAGTCACTATCAGAAGCCACGTGTAAAAACCTGGCTGGAAGACCGCATACCTCGGGGGTCTTACCCTTGTTGTAGATGTAAGGCCTGTGCTTATACCTCAGTCACAAAACATTTCACTGACTTGAACAAAACAAGAATCTACCCTATAAAGGAATATATTAACTGTTTGACTACAGGAGTAATATATCTTATATCATGTAAATGCGGCAAACAATACGTCGGTAAGACGCACAGACCATTGAAAGTAAGGATACTTGAACGCTTTGGTTCTGTGAGAAACCGCATTGATACTCCTGTATAAAGACATGTTATTAACAAACATGATGGCAAGGCCGGATGCCTACATTTTTGTGGGATTGAACATGTTCCACGGGTACCAAGGAAGGGAGATTGGGACAGGCTGTTGATGCAGAGAGAATGTAGATGGATTTACACCCTAGGGACTCTAAGCCCCAATGGATTGAATGAAGGGTATATGTATAACTCATTCCTCTAAGATATTGATATAACACTCTAGGGAGTTATTACTCTACCTATACCTTAATAGTAAAGAGGTCCCTATTATATTATACTATATATATGTTTGTATCATGATTTCTTTAAAGTATATGTCACATATACTAGTCTATAGAGTTGGCATTTTAGGGTTGTGGGGATCCAGGGATACAGTGAGTGGGATAACACTCACCGGACCCGTTTTGACTATTAGAGGTGGACCCATTTAAATTTCACTCACTCCTACACCTTCCTATCACTATTGAACACATTTAACACAAATCACTATAAAATGGGAGTTCTCTCTATAATACTAACACTATTGGATTTTTATTTTATATTATATTTTATTTTGATATTTACATATACTTTTCGATGTATTACTTTTAGATTATATCACTTTATCACATTACAACACTCGGCATATAGACCTCGATACCATGGGCTAAAGCATGAGGGTCCCATACACACACTTTATATACACACAGGTTGTGTGATCCCTTCCTTTGTGTTCTCCCGTGAGAAAATATGTCAGTTAATGTTTTTTAGATCTAATTATGAAGCTGGCCTAGCCTGAATGGGTGGCACAGCAGATGACCGGGGGGCACAGCAGATGACCGGGGGGCTCAGCCTCCCCGAACCGGATTGGTCGCAAGAGCAGCCGGGGAAGGGGTATTAGGCATAAAACCGGCAGCCAGGAGGGAGGTGCGGCCTCTTGCTCCTGGCTTGCCACAGATGGTGTAGCGTCCCTCTCCTCTCCTGCAAGGTTAAGGTACGACCCAGGCAACCCCCCTCCCGTATTGCCACGCTTTTCGAATTGGTGTACAAGGGGGGGGGGACGGGATTCAGGGAGGAGAGGGACTCCATGGTGCCCCCCGTCCTCCATCTGCAGCGTGCGGGCGCGATCCTATCCCATGCAGCGGTTTATCGGCTTCTAGTGCGGCGGTCGGGCGGGCTGCGCGTGGCCTGCTCGGGATGCAGAGGTACAGCTGCTTCCCCTTCCCCCAGTGCCAACGCGGTGCTGTTGCACAGGCACTTAGGTGCTCCGAGCGTTTGGGCTCTGGTCTGTCTGCCCCCATCTGGGCCGGAGTGCCGGGGGGAGCGATCAGCTGGGGAAGGAGGAGAGGCACCGGAACTGGGGGGAAAGCACAGGAGGCAGGCCACTTCTCACCCCCACACCATTGGCGGGGAGGAGGCAGAGCGGGTAGACGGGGGAATCACCCAGTGCGGGAGGCGGGTGCGCGGGTCTCCCACGTGGCGCTGCTCCTGGCGATAGGGCCAGCACCAGGGGGGAGAATGGGCAGGGGAACAGGACACTGGCAGGCGAGACATGCCGGGGGGAGTTTAAGGACATGCATAAGGGTCTGCTTTCCTGCACCCCAGGGTTAATTTGTGTTTTTTGTGCATAGGTTATGGGTGTATATAGGTAGGTAGGTATGTATGTATTGGGTATATGGGGTAGAGGTGAGTGGGTACGCTTATGTGCACAGATATATAGGTGTGGGATATAGGGGCATATATGTGTATAAGTTGCGTGTATATATAGATATGTATATGTGGGCGGGTATGTATGTGGATATAGATATGGTTATGTAGGAGGTTGGTGTGGGTACATGAGTGTATGTATAGGTGAGTATATGTGGATAGAAGGGGCATGGGTTGCGCATATATAGGCTTGGACAGGGCGGTATATGCGGACAGAGGTATGTATACGGGGCGGGCATGCATAGGGAGGGGCGTAGGCAAGGTGGGATATACAGATACGGGGTTACACACGCTCTGCCTTAAATCGGGGGGAACTATCACAGGCGGGACCCTGGAGGCAGGGATCCTATTGGGGGATTGGTCAGGGGTTGCTTTCGGGCACGGTGGAGTGGCTCCGACTGGCCGTGGGTTAGGATGGCCGGGTAAGGGAGGTTAAATCCAGGGGTGACTTGGTTGTCTCCATGCACTCAGGCAAGGGGTCGGGATCGGGTTCGGCCCTCAACATAGCTCATTGCTCCCAGATATATTATCCACACAAAAAAATAAGTTGATATACAGGGGTAACATGTAATTTTGTTATTACAGCAGTCGCACAGTAAGGCCAGCGCATAGGCAAAGCACAGCGCTATAGGGAATGTCATTACAGGCCAGTACGATGCGGCTCTTGGCAGAAGCACAGGACCACTACGAGGGGTGGTTGCACCAGCAATTGTGGGCACTGACGCAGGGATCCGGGAGCAACCAAACAGGGTCAAGCAGCAGGGAAAGCGCTCAAGCGGGTTCGGAGGCTATGTGTGCCGAGGCATGGCCGTCATCAAGTGACGTAAGGCGGTCCTAGCGGACGAAAGGTGGCGGTTGGTCAACAAAAAAAAAAGTGTGCGTATATTTATGTATATAGAATATTTATGTATATAGATATATATGTGTATGTATGAGCATGGGAATGAGGTCCAACACGGACGGAAGATCCCACCGCCGGGCGCGGGGATAGCGGTGTGGATCTGGCCGCGAGCTGAATGACAGACGGCCATGGGAGGGGCGAAGGGCGCCCAAGGAGGATTAGCGGAGCACGTGGGGCCAACAGCGGGCACGTGTGGGGGTGGGGAGCTGGAGCCCCGGATGGCGGACTTACGATTAGAAAATGATGAATCCTGTGGGGGGTTTCTTTCAACCTTGTTTCCTCTTACAGGAAAGGCGGGAGCGGTCGGGACACTGTCGACCTCGCTTTGCGGCGCTGGTACGTTGTCCACGGCTCGTAAGCAGACGGGGCGCCCCGTCGAGCCTGGAAATAAAACTCGGAGGGGCAAGGACTTCGAGGTTGGTCCCGACAGGTGGTTCACATCGCCGGTGGGGACCGGGACACCAAAGGGTAAGCGTAAGAGAACTACGCATTTAGGGGGGGCTGCCTTGCCAGGCATTAGCGATTCCCCGATACCGGACAGTTTGGTAGCGGGGGCGGCGGGCAATGCCAAGGCGAGATTGATCAGCGTAATGGAAAAGGGCGTTCAGGCGGCGTTACTTGCGGCAGGCATAGGCAAGACAAGCGAGGCACAAGGAGGAACAGCAGCAGGGGGGACCCCGGAGCAGGAAGCACGTCAGCAAGGATTACACAGGAGCAGGCTTCAGTGGGGGAGGAAGGCGCTAGTGGGGGGCGCGAGCAGCGCAGGACCAGCAGTTACTCAGGTTGCAGCAGCAGGGAATGGGAGTAACGGCAGCAGCTAGCACAGTAGGAGGAGCAGCGGAAGGGACGGTGATCGTGGTGCCAGTAGCGGCATCAGGGTCAAAGAGGGTGGGGGATGCGGGATATCGGGATTCGTACACAGCGGTCACCCAATCACTGGGCGCGCATCTGTCAAACGAGGTGAAGGAAAGAATTTGGGCGAGGGACTATGTTGAGTTACTGACGTTGCTTCCCGGGTACAATGACGCGGTAGCGAAATCCGAGAAGAAAGGGGAGGCCAAGAAGAACGATATAGAAAGACGGTTGTACCCACGCACTTTCGGTAACTAGGTGCAGGCGTTTGGGATATTGGCGGCGTGGCGGGCGAAAAGGAGCTGCAATTATGCTCCACGTTGTTCAAATACCAGGACATAATCAGGAAGGCGTTCCAAAAATACGGGGGATTGGGATGGTGGACATACGACGTAGAATTCAGGCAAAGTATGCAGGAGAGTGGTTACGTGGGACCGTAAGGATGTTGACTTATATTTAGAACACATTTCGGGGGGAGGAGGTTCATCCTCTCGTGGGGCAGGCTCTCAGGGGGACATGTTCAGTAACAATCCACAGGAGGGTTCGGAATGGTTCGCTCGGCCGGCAGGAAGGGGGCGCGCAGTTGGTAAACAGTCTGGCATATGCTGGGGATTTAATGAGTCAAAATGCAGATTCCTCAACTGTCATTTCCAACACACCTGCGCCAGGGTACGGGTGCCAGCACCCCAAGACAAAATGTTACAAGAAGGACAGTAAGGGGTTTAAGGGAACAGGACAGCAGGATGGCGTGAACGACAATTTCGGTAGAGACAATGGTGCCTTGGCGGGAAAGACACCCAATAAAAGGGCAGCCGAGTTATGGCAGAAGGGTTCAGGGAGGCAGCGAGCGAGGGTATGGCGGTACGGGCCTGATTTAAGGGGGGGTCAAGACCGCAATTTTATAGAAGGGTTCAGAACAACTCTTGGGTGGTCATAAAAATCTTGAACCTCAATGGACATAATCTCAAACTAACCCATGAGGTTAATAAAGAATCTTTACATTTCCTTGATTTGACAATTACAAAAGGCCTTGATGGGAGAATAAATATGTCTATCTTTAGGAAACAGACTGCAACAAACAGCCTGCTTAGAGCGGATAGTCACCATCCTACACATACCATTTTCAACATTCCTACGGGTCAATTCCTTCAACTGCGGAGAAACTGTTCTACTACTAGTGAATTTATGAAACAGTCAAGGGATATGACCAATAGATTCCTGGACCAGGGATACAGTAGGGGTCTTTTAAAGAGGGCTTACCAAAGAGCAGCAGCTACTCCAAGACATATACTGTTGACCAAGGGCCAAAGACAACTTACTAATGGTGACAACACCATTAGATTCATTGGGACATTCAACAATCAGTGGTCAGCCATAAAAAAAACATTTTTAAGAAACACTGGCATCTATTGATGCAAGGTGATGACTTTAAACAGGTTCTTAGATCAACTCCTACAATGACATGTAGGAGGGCGAAGAATTTGAAGGACAGGCTTGTTCATAGTCACTATCAGAAGCCACGTGTAAAAACCTGGCTGGAAGACCGCATACCTCGGGGGTCTTACCCTTGTTGTAGATGTAAGGCCTGTGCTTATACCTCAGTCACAAAACATTTCACTGACTTGAACAAAACAAGAATTTACCCTATAAAGGAATATATTAACTGTTTGACTACAGGAGTAATATATCTTATATCATGTAAATGCGGCAAACAATACGTCGGTAAGACGCACAGACCATTGAAAGTAAGGATACTTGAACCCTTTGGTTCTGTGAGAAACCGCATTGATACTCCTGTATAAAGACATGTTATTAACAAACATGATGGCAAGGCTGGATGCCTACATTTTTGTGGGATTGAACATGTTCCACGGGTACCAAGGAAGGGAGATTGGGACAGGCTGTTGATGCAGAGAGAATGTAGATGGATTTACACCCTAGGGACTCTAAGCCCCAATGGATTGAATGAAGGGTATATGTATAACTCATTCCTCTAAGATATTGATATAACACTCTAGGGAGTTATTACTCTACCTATACCTTAATAGTAAAGAAGTCCCTATTATATTATACTATATATATATGTTTGTAGACATGATTTCTTTAAAGTATATGTCACATATACTAGTCTATAGAGTTGGCATTTTAGGGTTGTGGGGATCCAGGGATACAGTGAGTGGGATAACACTCACCGGACCCGTTTTGACTATTAGAGGTGGACCCATTTAAAGTTCACTCACTCCTACACCTTCCTATCACTATTGAACAGATTTAACACAAATCCCTATAAAATGGGAATTCTCTCTATAATTCTAACACTATTGGATTTTTATTTTATATTATATTTTATTTTAATATTTACATATACTTTTCGATGTATTACTTTTAGATTATATCACTTTATCACATTACAACACTCGGCATATAGACCTCGATACCATGGGCTAAAGCATGAGGGTCCCATACACACACTTTATATACACACAGGTTGTGTGATCCCTTCCTTTGTGTTCTCCCGTGAGAAAATATGTCAGTTAATGTTTTTTAGATGTAATTATGAAGCTGGCCTAGCCTGAATGGGTGGCACAGCAGATGACCGGGGGGCACAGCAGATGACCGGGGGGCTCAGCCTCCCCGAACCGGATTGGTCGCAAGAGCAGCCGGGGAAGGGGTATTAGGCATAAAACCGGCAGCCAGGAGGGAGGTGCGGCCTCTTGCTCCTGGCTTGCCACAGATGGTGTAGCGTCCCTCTCCTCTCCTGCAAGGTTAAGGTACGACCCAGGCTACCCCCCTCCCGTATTGCCACGCTTTTCGAATTGGTGCGCGAGGGGGGGGGGGGACGGGATTCAGGGAGGAGAGGGACTCCATGGTGCCCCCCGTCCTCCATCTGCAGCGTGCGGGCGCGATCCTATCCCGTGCAGCGGTTTATCGGCTTCTAGTGCGGCGGTCCGGGGGCTGCGCGTGGCCTGCTCGGGATGCAGAGGTACAGCTGCTTCCCCTTCCCCCAGTGCCAACGCGGTGCTGCTGCACAGGCACTTAGGTGCTCCGAGCGTTTGGGCTCTGGTCTGTCCGCCCCCATCCGGGCCGGAGTGCCGGGGGGAGCGATCAGCTGGGGAAGGAGGAGAGGCACCGGAACTGGGGGGAAAGCACAGGAGGCGGGCCACTTCTCACCCCCACACCATTGGCGGGGAGGAGGCAGAGCGGGTACACGGGAGAATCACCCAGTGCGGGAGGCGAGTGCGCGGGTCTCTCGTGTGGCGCTGCTCCTGGCGATAGGGCCAGCACCAGGGGGGAGAATGGGCAGGGGAACAGGACACTGGCAGGCGAGACATGCCGGGGGGAGTTTAAGGACATGCATAAGGGTCTGCTTTCCTGCACCCCAGGTTTAATTTGTGTATATGTGCATAGGTTATGGGTGTATATAGGTAGGTAGGTATGTATGTATTGGGTATATGGGGTAGTGGTGAGTGGGTACGCTTATGTGCACAGATATATAGGTGTGGGATATAGGGGCATATATATGTATAAGTTGCGTGTATATATAGATATGTATATGTGGGCGGGTATGTATGTGGATATAGATATGGTTATGTAGGAGGTTGGTGTGGGTACATGAGTGTATGTATAGGTGAGTATATGTGGATATAAGGGGCATGGGTTGCGCATATATAGGCTTGGACAGGGTGGTATATGCGGACAGAGGTATGTATATGTTTGTATCATGATTTCTTTAAAGTATATGTCACATATACTAGTCTATAGAGTTGGCATTTTAGGGTTGTGGGGATCCAGGGATACAGTGAGTGGGATAACACTCACCGGACCCGTTTTGACTATTAGAGGTGGACCCATTTAAATTTCACTCACTCCTACACCTTCCTATCACTATTGAACACATTTAACACAAATCACTATAAAATGGGAGTTCTCTCTATAATACTAACACTATTGGATTTTTATTTTATATTATATTTTATTTTGATATTTACATATACTTTTCGATGTATTACTTTTAGATTATATCACTTTATCACATTACAACACTCGGCATATAGACCTCGATACCATGGGCTAAAGCATGAGGGTCCCATACACACACTTTATATACACACAGGTTGTGTGATCCCTTCCTTTGTGTTCTCCCGTGAGAAAATATGTCAGTTAATGTTTTTTAGATCTAATTATGAAGCTGGCCTAGCCTGAATGGGTGGCACAGCAGATGGCCGGGGGGCACAGCAGATGACCGGGGGGCACAGCAGATGACCGGGGGGCTCATCCTCCCCGAACCGGATTGGTCGCAAGAGCAGCCGGGGAAGGGGTATTAGGCATAAAACCGGCAGCCAGGAGGGAGGTGCGGCCTCTTGCTCCTGGCTTGCCACAGATGGTGTAGCGTCCCTCTCCTCTCCTGCAAGGTTAAGGTACGACCCAGGCAACCCCCCTCCCGTATTGCCACGCTTTTCGAATTGGTGCGCGAGGGGGGGGGGGGGGGGATTCAGGGAGGAGAGGGACTCCGTGGTGCCCCCCGTCCTCCATCTGCAGCGTGCGGGCGCGATCCTATCCCATGCAGCGGTTTATCGGCTTCTAGTGCGGCGGTCGGGGGGGCTGCGCGTGGCCTGCTCGGGATGCAGAGGTACAGCTGCTTCCCCTTCCTGCAGTGCCAACGCGGTGCTGCTGCACAGGCACTTAGGTGCTCCGAGCGTTTGGGCTCTGGTCTGTCCGCCCCCATCCGGGCCGGAGTGCCGGGGGGAGCGATCAGCTGGGGAAGGAGGAGAGGCACCGGAACTGGGGGGAAAGCACAGGAGGCGGGCCACTTCTCACCCCCACACCATTGGCGGGGAGGAGGCAGAGCGGGTAGACGGGGGAATCACCCAGTGCGGGAGGCGGGTGCGCGGGTCTCCAAGGGGGGAGAATGGGCAGGGGAACAGGACACTGGCAGGCGAGACATGCCGGGGGGAGTTTAAGGACATGCATAAGGGTCTGCTTTCCTGCACCCCAGGGTTAATTTGTGTATATGTGCATAGGTTATGGGTGTATATAGGTAGGTATGTATGTATTGGGTATATGGGGTAGAGGTGAGTGGGTACGCTTATGTGCACAGATATATAGGTGTGGGATATAGGGGCATATATGTGTATAAGTTGCGTGTATATATAGATATGTATATGTGGGCGGGTATGTATGTGGATATAGATATGGTTATGTAGGAGGTTGGTGTGGGTACATGAGTGTATGTATAGGTGAGTATATGTGGATAGAAGGGGCATGGGTTGCGCATATATAGGCTTGGACAGGGCGGTATATGCGAACAGAGGTATGTATACGGGGCGGGCATGCATAGGGAGGGGCGTAGGCAAGGTGGGATATACAGATACGGGGTTACACACGCTCTGCCTTAAATCGGGGGGACTATCACAGGCGGGACCCTGGAGGCAGGGATCCTATTGGGGGATTGGTCAGGGGTTGCTTTCGGGCACGGTGGAGTGGCTCCGACTGGCCGTGGGTTAGGATGGCCGGG
This sequence comes from Ascaphus truei, assembly GCF_040206685.1. Taxonomy (NCBI): domain Eukaryota; kingdom Metazoa; phylum Chordata; class Amphibia; order Anura; family Ascaphidae; genus Ascaphus; species Ascaphus truei. The sequence continues at coordinate 162,133 of NW_027456943.1, forward strand.
TAAGGGAGGTTAAATCCAGGGGTGACTTGGTTGTCTCCATGCACTCAGGCAAGGGGTCGGGATCGGGTTCGGCCCTCAACATAGCTCATTGCTCCCAGATATATTATCCACACAAAAAAATAAGTTGATATACAGGGGTAACATGTAATTTTGTTATTACAGCAGTCGCACAGTAAGGCCAGCGCATAGGCAAAGCACAGCGCTATCGGGAATGTCATTACAGGCCAGTACGATGCGGCTCTTGGCAGAAGCACAGGACCACTACGAGGGGTGGTTGCACCAGCAATTGTGGGCACTGACGCAGGGATCCGGGAGCAACCAAGCAGGGTCAAGCAGCAGGGAAAGCGCTCAAGCGGGTTCCGAGGCTATGTGTGCCGAGGCATGGCCGTCATCAAGTGACGTAAGGCGGTCCTAGCGGACGAAAGGTGGCGGTTGGTCAACAAAAAAAAAAGTGTGCGTATATTTATGTATATAGAATATTTATGTATATAGATATATATGTGTATGTATGAGCATGGGAATGAGGTCCAACACGGATGGAAGATCCCACCGCCGGGCGCGGGGATAGCGGTGTGGATCTGGCCGCGAGCTGAATGACAGACAGCCATGGGAGGGGCGAAGGGCGCCCAAGGAGGATTAGCGGAGCACGTGGGGCCAACAGCGGGCACGTGCGGGGGCGGGGAGCTGGAGCCCCGGATGGCGGACTTACGATTAGAAAATGATGAATCCTGTGGGGGGTTTCTTTCAACCTTGTTTCCTCTTACAGGAAAGGCGGGAGCGGTCGGGACACTGTCGACCTCGCTTTGCGGCGCTGGTATGTTGTCCACGGCTCGTAAGCAGACGGGGCGCCCCATCGAGCCTGGAAATAAAACTCGGAGGGGCAAGGACTTCGAGGTTGGTCCCGACAGGTGGTTCACATCGCCGGTGGGGACCGGGACACCAAAGGGTAAGCGTAAGAGAACTACGCATTTAAAAGGGGGCTGCCTTGCCAGGCATTAGCGATTCCCCGATACCGGACAGTTTGGTAGAGGGGGCGGCGGGCAATGCCAAGGCGAGATTGATCAGCGTAATGGAAAAGGGCGTTCAGGCGGCGTTACTTGCGGCAGGCATAGGCAAGACAAGCGAGGCACAAGGAGGAACAGCAGCAGGGGGGACCCCGGAGCAGGAAGCACGTCAGCAAGGATTACACAGGAGCAGGCTTCAGTGGGGGAGGAAGGCGCTAGTGGGGGGCGCGAGCAGCGCAGGACCAGCAGTTACTCAGGTTGCAGCAGCAGGGAATGGGAGTAACGGCAGCAGCTAGTGCAGTAGGAGGAGCAGCGGAAGGGACGGTGATCGTGGTGCCAGTAGCGGCATCAGGGTCAAAGAGGGTGGGGGATGCGGGATATGGGGATTCGTACACAGCAGTCACCCGATCCCTGGGCGCGCATCTGTCAAACGAGGTGAAGGAAAGAATTTGGGCGAGGGACTATGTTGAGTTACTGACGTTGCTTCCCGGGTACAATGACGCGGTAGCGAAATCCGAGAAGAAAGGGGAGGCCAAGAAGAACGATATAGAAAGACGGTTGTACCCACGCACTTTCGGTAACTAGGTGCAGGCGTTTGGGATATTGGCGGGCGTGGCGGGCGAAAAGGAGCTGCAATTATGCTCCACGTTGTTCAAATACCAGGACATAATCAGGAAGGCGTTCCAAAAATACGGGGGATTGGGATGGTGGACATACGACGTAGAATTCAGGCAAAGTATGCAGGAGAGTGGTTACGTGGGACCATAAGGATGTTGACTTATATTTAGAACACATTTCGGGGGGAGGAGGTTCATCCTCTCGTGGGGCAGGCTCTCAGGGGGACATGTTCAGTAACAATCCACAGGAGGGTTCGGAATGGTTCGCGCGGCCGGCAGGAAGGGTGCGCGCAGTTGGTAAACAGTCTGGCATATGCTGGGGATTTAATGAGTCAAAATGCAGATTCCTCAACTGTCATTTCCAACACACCTGCGCCAGGGTACGGGTGCCAGCACCCCAAGACAAAATGTTACAAGAAGGACAGTAAGGGGTTTAAGGGAACAGGACAGCAGGATGGCGTGAACGACAATTTCGGTAGAGACAATGGCGCCTTGGCGGGAAAGTCACCCAATAAAAGGGCAGCCGAGTTATGGCAGAAGGGTTCAGGGAGGCAGCGAGCGAGGGTATGGCGGTACGGGCCTGATTTAAGGGGGGGTCAAGACCGCAATTTTATAGAAGGGTTCAGAACAACTCTTGGGTGAAGTCATAAAAATCTTGAACCTCAATGAACATAATCTCAAACTAACCCATGAGGTTAATAAAGAATCTTTACATTTCCTTGATTTGACAATTACAAAAGGCCTTGATGGGAGAATAAATATGTCTATCTTTAGGAAACAGACTGCAACAAACAGCCTGCTTAGAGCGGATAGTCACCATCCTACACATACCATTTTCAACATTCCTACGGGTCAATTCCTTCAACTGCGGAGAAACTGTTCTACTACTAGTGAATTTATGAAACAGTCAAGGGATATGACCAATAGATTCCTGGACCAGGGATACAGTAGGGGTCTTTTAAAGAGGGCTTACCAAAGAGCAGCAGCTACTCCAAGACATATACTGTTGACCAAGGGCCAAAGACAACTTACTAATGGTGACAACACCATTAGATTCATTGGGACATTCAACAATCAGTGGTCAGCCATAAAAAAAACATTTTTAAGAAACACTGGCATCTATTGATGCAAGGTGATGACTTTAAACAGGTTCTTAGATCAACTCCTACAATGACATGTAGGAGGGCGAAGAATTTGAAGGACAGGCTTGTTCATAGTCACTATCAGAAGCCACGTGTAAAAACCTGGCTGGAAGACCGCATACCTCGGGGGTCTTACCCTTGTTGTAGATGTAAGGCCTGTGCTTATACCTCAGTCACAAAACATTTCACTGACTTGAACAAAACAAGAATTTACCCTATAAAGGAATATATTAACTGTTTGACTACAGGAGTAATATATCTTATATCATGTAAATGCGGCAAACAATACGTCGGTAAGACGCACAGACCATTGAAAGTAAGGATACTTGAACCCTTTGGTTCTGTGAGAAACCGCATTGATACTCCTGTATAAAGACATGTTATTAACAAACATGATGGCAAGGCTGGATGCCTACATTTTTGTGTGATTGAACATGTTCCACGGGTACCAAGGAATGGAGATTGGGACAGGCTGTTGATGCAGAGAGAATGTAGATGGATTTACACCCTAGGGACTCTAAGCCCCAATGGATTGAATGAAGGGTATATGTATAACTCATTCCTCTAAGATATTGATATAACACTCTAGGGAGTTATTACTCTACCTATACCTTAATAGTAAAGAGGTCCCTATTATATTATACTATATATATGTTTGTAGACATGATTTCTTTAAAGTATATGTCACATATACTAGTCTATAGAGTTGGCATTTTAGGGTTGTGGGGATCCAGGGATACAGTGAGTGGGATAACACTCACCGGACCCGTTTTGACTATTAGAGGTGGACCCATTTAAAGTTCACTCACTCCTACACCTTCCTATCACTATTGAACACATTTAACACAAATCCCTATAAAATGGGAATTCTCTCTATAATATTAACACTATTGGATTTTTATTTTATATTATATTTTATTTTAATATTTACATATACTTTTCGATGTATTACTTTTAGATTATATCACTTTATCACATTACAACACTCGGCATATAGACCTCGATACCATGGGCTAAAGCATGAGGGTCCCATACACACACTTTATATACACACAGGTTGTGTGATCCCTTCCTTTGTGTTCTCCCGTGAGAAAATATGTCAGTTAATGTTTTTTAGATGTAATTATGAAGCTGGCCTAGCCTGAATGGGTGGCACAGCAGATGACCGGGGGGCACAGCAGATGACCGGGGGGCTCAGCCTCCCCGAACCGGATTGGTCGCAAGAGCAGCCGGGGAAGGGGTATTAGGCATAAAACCGGCAGCCAGGAGGGAGGTGCGGCCTCTTGCTCCTGGCTTGCCACAGATGGTGTAGCGTCCCTCTCCTCTCCTGCAAGGTTAAGGTACGACCCAGGCTACCCCCCTCCCGTATTGCCACGCTTTTCGAATTGGTGCGCGAGGGGGGGGGGGGGACGGGATTCAGGGAGGAGAGGGACTCCATGGTGCCCCCCGTCCTCCATCTGCAGGGTGCGGGCGCGATCCTATCCCGTGCAGCGGTTTATCGGCTTCTAGTGCGGCGGTCCGGGGGCTGCGCGTGGCCTGCTCGGGATGCAGAGGTACAGCTGCTTCCCCTTCCCCCAGTGCCAACGCGGTGCTGCTGCACAGGCACTTAGGTGCTCCGAGCGTTTGGGCTCTGGTCTGTCCGCCCCCATCCGGGCCGGAGTGCCGGGGGGAGCGATCAGCTGGGGAAGGAGGAGAGGCACCGGAACTGGGGGGAAAGCACAGGAGGCGGGCCACTTCTCACCCCCACACCATTGGCGGGGAGGAGGCAGAGCGGGTAGCCGAGGGAATCACCCAGTGCGGGAGGCGAGTGCGCGGGTCTCCCACGTGGCGCTGCTCCTGGCGATAGGGCCAGCACCAGGGGGGAGAATGGGCAGGGGAACAGGACACTGGCAGGCGAGACATGTCGGGGGGAGTTTAAGGACATGCATAAGGGTCTGCTTTCCTGCACCCCAGGGTTAATTTGTGTTTTTTGTGCATAGGTTATGGGTGTATATAGGTAGGTAGGTATGTATGTATTGGGTATATGGGGTAGAGGTGAGTGGGTACGCTTATGTGCACAGATATATAGGTGTGGGATATAGGGGCATATATATGTATAAGTTGCGTGTATATATAGATATGTATATGTGGGCGGGTATGTATGTGGATATAGATATGGTTATGTAGGAGGTTGGTGTGGGTACATGAGTGTATGTATAGGTGAGTATATGTGGATATAAGGGGCATGGGTTGCGCATATATAGGCTTGGACAGGGCGGTATATGCGGACAGAGGTATGTATACGGAGCGGGCATGCATAGGGAGGGGCGTAAGCAAGGTGGGATATACAGATACGGGGTTACACACGCTCTGCCTTAAATCGGGGGGACTATCACAGACGGGACCCTGGAGGCAGGGATCCTATTGGGGGATTGGTCAGGGGTTGCTTTCGGGCACGGTGGAGTGGCTCCGACTGGCCGTGGGTTAGGATGGCCGGGTAAGGGAGGTTAAATCCAGGGGTGACTTGGTTGTCTCCATGCACTCAGGCAAGGGGTTGGGATCGGGTTCGGCCCTCAACATAGCTCATTGCTCCCAGATATATTTTCCACAAAAAAAAATAAGTTGATATACAGGGGTAACATGTAATTTTGTTATTACAGCAGTCGAACAGTAAGGCCAGCGCATAGGCAAAGCACAGCGCTATCGGGAATGTCATTACAGGCCAGTACGATGTGGCTCTTGGCAGAAGCACAGGACCACTACGAGGGGCGGTTGCACCAGCAATTGTGGGCACTGACGCAGGGATCCGGGAGCAACCAAGCAGGGTCAAGCAGCAGGGAAAGCGCTCAAGCGGGTTCGGAGGCTATGTGTGCCGAGGCATGGCCGTCATCAAGTGACGTAAGGCGGTCCTAGCGGACGGAAGGTGGCGGTTGGTCAACAACAAAAAAAAAAGTGTGCGTATATTTATGTATATAGAATATTTATGTATATAGATATATATGTGTATGTATGAGCATGGGAATGAGGTCCAACACGGATGGAAGATCCCACCGCCGGGCGCGGGGATAGCGGTGTGGATCTGGCTGCGAGCTGAATGACAGACGGCCATGGGAGGGGCGAAGGGCGCCCAAGGAGGATTAGCGGAGCACGTGGGGCCAACAGCGGGCACGTGCGGGGGCGGGGAGCTGGAGCCCCGGATGGCGGACTTACGATTAGAAAATGATGAATCCTGTGGGGGGTTTCTTTCAACCTTGTTTTCTCTTACAGGAAAGGCGGGAGCGGTCGGGACACTGTCGACCTCGCTTTGCGGCGCTGGTACGTTGTCCACAGCTCATAAGCAGACGGGGCGCCCCGTCGAGCCTGCAAATAAAACTCGGAGGGGCAAGGACTTCGAGGTTGGTCCCGACAGGTGGTTCACATCGCCGGCGGGGACCGGGACACCAAAGGGTAAGCGTAAGAGAACTACGCATTTAGGGGGGGCTGCCTTGCCAGGCATCAGCGGTTCCCTGATACCGGACAGTTTGGTAGCGGGGGCGGCGGGCAATGCCGAGGCGAGATTGATCAGCGTAATGGAAAAGGGCGTTCAGGCGGCGTTACTTGCGGCAGGCATAGGCAAGACAAGCGAGGCACAAGGAGGAACAGCAGCAGGGGGGACCCCGGAGCAGGAAGCACGTCAGCAAGGATTACACAGGAGCAGGCTTCAGTGGGGGAGGAAGGCGCTAGTGGGGGGCGCGAGCAGCGCAGGACCAGCAGTTACTCAGGTTGCAGCAGCAGGGAATGGGAGTAACGGCAGCAGCTAGCGCAGTAGGAGGAGCAGCGGAAGGGACGGTGATCGTGGTGCCAGTAGCGGCATCAGGGTCAAAGAGGGTGGGGGATGCGGGATATGGGGATTCGTACACAGCAGTCACCCGATCCCTGGGCGCGCATCTGTCAAACGAGGTGAAGGAAAGAATTTGGGCGAGGGACTATGTTGAGTTACTGACGTTGCTTCCCGGATACAATGACGCGGTAGCGAAATCCGAGAAGAAAGGGGAGGCCAAGAAGAACGATATAGAAAGACGGTTGTACCCACGCACTTTCGGTAACTAGGTGCAGGCGTTTGGGATATTGGCGGGCGTGGCGGGCGAAAAGGAGCTGCAATTATGCTCCACGTTGTTCAAATACCAGGACATAATCAGGAAGGCGTTCCAAAAATACGGGGGGTTGGGATGGTGGACATACGACGTAGAATTCAGGCAAAGTATGCAGGAGAGTGGTTACGTGGGACCGTAAGGATGTTGACTTATATTTAGAACACATTTCGGGGGGAGGAGGTTCATCCTCTCGTGGGGCAGGCTCTCAGGGGGACATGTTCAGTAACAATCCACAGGAGGGTTCGGAATGGTTCGCTCGGCCGGCAGGAAGGGGGCGCGCAGTTGGTAAACAGTCGGGCATATGCTGGGGATTTAATGAGTCAAAATGCAGATTCCTCAACTGTCATTTCCAACACACCTGCGCCAGGGTACGGGTGCCAGCACCCCAAGACAAAATGTTACAAGAAGGACAGTAAGGGGTTTAAGGGAACAGGACAGCAGGATGGCGTGAACGACAATTTCGGTAGAGACAATGGCGCCTTGGCGGGAAAGACACCCAATAAAAGGGCAGCCGAGTTATGGCAGAAGGGTTCAGGGAGGCAGCGAGCGAGGGTATGGCGGTACGGGCCTGATTTAAGGGGGGGTTAAACAGGTCCGTTGGTTGCGACAGTTGGGGGAGGGGATAGGTGCTTGTCCTGCCAGAGGGGGCTCGGGGCTGGTAAAGCAGGTTGAAGCGAGTGGGCAGGTCAACGGGACGTACTTCCGGGTGCCCCCTCTTGCATTACCCAGCACCGAGCAGTTTCTGGCGCGGAAGGGCAGCACGCTATCTCCAGTTATTATTATGTTTATTATTAATAAACAAAGCCGCAGCCATTGTACCTCCAAACTGTGTCCTCTCGTTATTTGTATGTTACATGTAAATAACACTAGGAGAGGGGGGGAGCTCGCGCCTCCCTGGTCATACAAAATATAGACATGGCTGGGGCGCATGCGCGACATCAAGGAGCATGGCTGCATAACCCATTAGCTCTGTGCCCCGCTCAGATAATAATTGATTAAAAAAAACTTTCAAACTGACTTTCCCCGCGTCAAAACATAACAAGTTAGAGCCAAAGACACAGAGATGTCAAAAAAGACCACCAAAACCCCCAAGAAGAAGGGATTGCCAGAGTACTTTGGTGGAGGAAGAACCAGCAGGGCGGCCCTCGCAATGGCGCCCACCTCCCGCACGGGCTCAGAATCGGAGGATGAAGGAGAGGGAGACAAAAGAAATGATCAGGGTTTACTACCGGTGAGGCGCTGCGACTTTGAACGCCTATACACGGATTTAAAAACACTCCTGCAAGCGGAGATTAAAGAACTCCGCAAAGAAGTTGAGAGCCTGGGAACAAGAACGAGTGATCTGGAGGGGAGAGTGGACTCTAACACAAAATCAATACAAAAAAATACAAAGAAAGCGACGGATCGAGGTGGACTTCCGGTGACGTCACTGATAATGGCAGCTTAAGGGAAAGGCGCCCGAGCCCTCCACCAGTATAACCCCTAATAAAATAATAAAAACCGCATAAAAACCTCCATACCGGGCTAAACATCAAGCAGAGTACCTCCGGCAGCAAAGTACAAGCCGCGCGGCGATCAGAAGAGACCCGTTCCGGCGCTCCGGAGCGCAGTATAGGAGACCGCGTGAGTCCCTGCTTCCAGCCGCAGACACGTGTCCCCCCCCCCCTCCGCAACCCGCACAAGCCTGAGAGAGGCTATGGAGAAGAGCCACCTTGCCTTGGAGAGCCCCGAGGAGTTGGCGGTGCCCAGGAGCGAGCCCCCCCCCCCCTGCAGAGATCGCGGGAGGCCACGAGGGGAGCCCCCCCTGACTTATAAAATGTGCCCCCCACCAGGACAGAGGGGCAATAAACATAAGTTAATACCCCAACACAGAGACCTGCCGAGGGGGAAAGAGAGCACTAAAAAGAGGCATAGGCCACAACGGGGGGGTGAGGGAGGAGGAAGTGGCCATTTTGAGAGGGCCCCACGTGGAGGCCACTACATAGCACAGGGGTGCCAGAATAACACTAGGGCAGTACCAGCCAGGAGCAAGGATGTCGAAGCAGCAAAAAAAAAACCCTGTGCAAAGTGTTTCCACATATTTTGCCCCGACAAAGCGCCAGGGAGACCAGGAGGAGGAGAGCCAAGATGGCGCCGACACCAGCGTGGCAAGCGCACCCGCCCGCGAGCAACCGATACCGGAGCATATTAACGCAAGCCACCTAATCACGAAGGACTTCCTCGAAGAATATATGACCCAGATGTTCACCAAACTGAGGAAAGGTGTGAACGAGGACTTTAACAGCGCGATCAACAAATTAAAGCAGGACTTAAATGAAGTCTCCCAGCGAACAGGGTCCCTGGAAGGCAGAGTGGAGGAAGTCGAGGCGGTGCAATCCTCAGCTGAGGATGAAATTAACAGGCTCAATCATGAAATCGCACTGCTGAAAGATGGTCTTGAAGACCAAGAAAATCGGGACCGGCGCCAGAACCTTCGGTTCCGAAACATACCCGAAACAGTCCCGACGGAAGCCCTCACAACCTACCTGCAGGACCTCTTCCAGCAATTGGACCCAGGACTGAAAAAAGAGGAAATGGAGCTGGATCGAGCCCATAGAGCGCTGGGCCCAAGGCGAGAGGACCCCAAGAGGCGCAGAGACGTGATTGCACGTTTCCATTCGTACAACAGCAAAGAAAAAATCCTGACCAAAAGCAGAGAGATGAATCAAATCTCATTCCAAGGGGAACAGATCCAGATCTATAGCGATCTCTCAAGAACAACTATCCTCCGTCGCAAAGAATTAAAGCCGCTGACACAACACCTACAAGATCACAATGTGCGCTATAGATGGGGCTTTCCAGTTAAGCTCAGCGTTCTAGCTAAGGGCAAGTTCCACACCATCTCCCACATCGAGGAAGCTGCCAGATTCCTGCGACTCCTGGGACTCCCTACCCTGAAAGGACAGAGACAAGAGGAAGAAGAAGAAGACGCCAACCTGCAAAGACGCCAGCGCAGATCCAGATCTTCGGAACGCCTAGCCCAGCAGAGATCCTCCAAAGCACAAGAGCCTTAAAGACCCAACAAAGTGCCCCCCTGCTCCGCTCCACATAGTTATGCAACACCATACGAGACGACCCCTCCCCACACTGCCTCCCCCCCCGCCTGAGCTCTGCTTACTTGTCCAGTCTACATAGGGTCTCAGAAGAACCCCCCATGCCTCCCTCCCCCCCCTACCTCCCACCTCCCCCCACCTACACGAGCACCTACAAAGAAAACCACCTAACCCCCCTGGTGCCCGTCCGCCTGCACGGCCCCCCCCCCCCCGCGAGTGTAAACACAGGCGAGAGACTCCCCGGTTCCCCAACTTGCCTGAAGGAGGTGGGAGGGTTTGGGGGGGCGGAGCCACGGGGGGACCGGGCGGAACCCAGCCACCGTCGCCCGAACAGTCTGGTAATGTAAAAAACAGAAAGAACTATGCAAGGAAAGGGACAGAAGCTAACAGGCTTCAGATAACTTGTGCATAGGTGTCGTCGTCCCCCCGCCCCCCATCCTAGACTTAGGGGAATTCCAAATGTTTACCTTCAGAGCCTCCCCCCCCCTCTTCCCCCCGCCCCCTCCTACCCCCCCTCTTAGGGTCTAAGATTAGCTCCTTCCACACACCAGAAGGCTCGAGAGCACCAAAGCCAAAGGTTAAAAAATCCGACTACCATATCTCCCCCCCCCCTCCACCAACCCTTCATACCCTTACCCCAGTCCTTCCCCATCCATATATGAAGCGTAGAACCAAGGGGCCACAAAGTCGTTAAAAAGCAATTGTCAATGGAGACCTGTCTTGCAAATGTTAAGAAGAAAATGTCTCAAAATGCACCCCTCCCCCCCCTCCCCATGCCTCCCCCCCCTCCCTATGCCCCCCCATACCTCCCACCTCCCCACACCCCCCTCCTCCTCACACCCCCCCTGCTCATCACACCCCCCCCTTGCCCTTCCCCCCCCCCCTCTACCCCCCCTCCTCCACACCCTAATTCCAAACTATGCTCAAGGCCAGGCCAGGACGCAGAAAAAGCAATTTTGACTTAGGAAGCGAAGAACTGATAGGCCATAACGTTGTCCTCAGGCAAATGTTAATAGAGAAATGTTGTATAACGCTCAGGATGAAAGGATTTCAAAATGCACCCCCCCTCCTCATTCCTCCCCCCCTCCTCCACCCCCCCTCACGTTTCCCCTTCCCCCCCCCTCCTCCCCCCCTTCCTTTTCCCCCCTTCCCCCCCCCACCACCTCCCCCCCCTTCCCCACCCGAATACTCAACTACGTTAAAGGCCGGGACGCAGAAAAGTAATTTTGACCTAGGAAATGTAGAACCGATAAGCCATAACGTTCCTACCAAGAAAATGTTAATGGAGAAATGTTGTACAAAGCTCAGGATGTAAATGTGTCAAATTGCACCCCCACCCCCCCCCACCCTCGCCCCCCACCATTCCCCCCTCCTCCCAATCCCCCCTCCTCCTCCCTACCCCAATAGTAAATCATGATAAAGGTTGGGATACAGAAAAGTTGTTAACCAGCAAATGTCAAGAGAAAAACTGTATTACAAATGCTTTATAATTGTAAGGATGAAAATGTATCTTTGAGGTTTACCCTCCCCCTGCCCGTCCCTCCCTCCCTCCCTCCCTCCCCCCCCCTACCCCCTCTCCCCCCCCCCACCTCCCCACCCCTCCCCCCCTCCACCTCTCCTCTTTCCCAACGTGAAAGTGGACCCAAGCACCTAAGTATACATGCCCAATCTGCTTAAGCTTCAAAAGAACGCTAAGACTTACACCCCCACCCCCCCAAAACCCGGTCAATGCAAAGATAGGCCCCACAACACATCTGAGAATAGGAAAGCCCCCCCCGCCACTAAACTGACATGAGAGGTTTTTCTCCTAGTGCAGGGAGGGTCTCGGGCCCTACACCCTGCTCCGCGACAAGCTCACCGTCCTGGAAGTCCCCCCAGGGGTATTCCACCCCGCTACCTTTCTCACCCGAGTGACAAAGGCTATTTTCTTTGGGCCATACAATGGCTCTCCTACCCCCCCCTTACCTAGTGTGTCTATACTACCCCCCTCCCCCTTCCCCCGCGCTGGCGCCCCCTCCGCACTCCCCCCTACCAGGTGCCCGGACCTAGGCCCGATCCCTCAGCACAGAGCTCCTGAAGTGGGAAGAACAAGAGCTCCAGAGCCTAGAGCTCTGAAAACACCCCCCAAAACATAATGGCTTCTATCAAACTAATCTCGATTAATGTCAAAGGCCTTAACTCAGTAAAAAAGAGGAAACTAGTCTTTATGGAACTTAAAAAATCTAAGGGCGATATTGTTCTTATCCAAGAGACCCACTTTAACTCCCTGACACCCCCTAACACATTTAAAAGTGTATTCCCCCAGGCATTTTATGCTTCCTCCGCAAGCAAAAAAAGAGGAGTAGCCATCCTCATTAGAACTGCGGTCCCCTTTGTGTTAACTAAGTCTCGTGCAGATCCTGAGGGGCGATCCCTGATAATCCAGGGTACCCTAGCAGGTTCGCCAATCACAATAGTCAATGTTTATGCACCCAATGACAAACAAATCCCCTTCTTAAAAAACCCTCTCGAATCACTAGAACAGCAGTCCCTCTCCTCCCTGATATTAGGAGGGGACTTCAATATGGTGGCCTCACACGTACAGGACAAATCAAACCCCACCTCCGCTCACCTATCTCCCACCCCCTCCCCCCACCACCCAAGGTCAAAAACAAGCCAAGAAATTTCGAGAGCTTATCCAGAACTACTCACTAGTGGACATATGGAGGGCTCAGCACCAGGGTCAGAAGGATTATACCTTCTTCTCCACCCCTCATCAGTCCTACTCGAGGATTGATTATTTCCTGGGTACAAGTAACATCTTCCAGGCATCTTCCCAGTCCAACATAGGTCCGATCACATGGTCCGATCACGCCCCGATCGACCTCATACTAACCCTACCCTTTGTGAAAAACAACCAATATAAGTGGAAGTTAAATGATTCTATGCTGAACTGCCCCGACACGGAGATATCCATACGACAAAAATTCTCCATGTTCTTCCAAATCAATGCAGGCTCTGTCTCAACCCCAGCTATGCTCTGGGAGGCCCACAAAGCCACCATCAGAGGAGACCTAATCTCTATTGCCTCATACAAAAAAAAACAGAAACGTAAGCTCCAAAAGGATCTCTCAGATAAAATCATCCAACTAGAGCAACAACATAAAACTTCATTATCAAAAAAGATACTAAAACAACTAAATTTAACTAGAGCTGCCCTTAAAGAAACACAACTCGAAGAAGTCGAAAAAGCACTAAGGTGGTCAAAACAAAAATATTTTGACAAGGGCAATAAAGCAGATAAGCTCCTAGCCTCCAAGCTCAGGGGCGCTAGAGTTAAATCCCAGATAGCTCGTATCCAGACTAAAAATGGGCAAGTCTCATACATAGAGAAGGAGATAACGCAGGAATTTGCGAGTTTTTACTCAGACCTATATAACCTCCACTCCCCGGAACAAGACACGGTCAGCCTCAACACAATATCACAATACCTAGAGCAATGTAACCTCCCGTCCCTCTCCCCAGAAGAAGTAGAGACCCTGAATAAAAATATAACCCACGAGGAACTATCCCAAGCTATAAGCTCCCTCAAGATAGCCAAAACCCCGGGCCCCGACGGCTTTTCGAACGCATATTACAAAATGTTCATGCCAATCCTCTCCCCTTATCTACTAGAAATGTATAACTCCTTCCTACAGGGGGAACCAATACCCACCACTATCACAGCAGCAAATCTCGCCATCATTTATAAAGAGGGTAGGGACCCGCTCCTCTGTGGAAATTATAGGCCCATCTCCCTGTTAAACACTGATCTCAAAATCTACAGTAAGATCCTGGCAAACAGGCTAAACCCAATTCTCCCTAGACTCATTCATGTGGATCAAGTAGGATTCGTGTCGGGAAGACAGGCCTCCGACAATACCCGCAAAATTGTGGATATAATCGACCACGTGCATCTCACTGGTTCCAAAGCAATGATTCTGAGTCTGGACGCCGAAAAGGCGTTCGACAGAATCAAGTGGGCCTTCCTGGACCAAACCATGTTGAGGTTTGGCTTCTCCGGCCCATTTCTAGAAGGGGTGAGAGCCCTCTACCAAAATCCTACAGCATATGTTAAATTATCAGGCGGCTTCTCAGACCCAATAAAAATTAGAAACAGGACCAGACAAGGCTGCCCGCTCGCTCCCCTGTTATTCGCTTTAACTATAGAGCCCCTAGCAGCCACTATCAGGGAAGAAATCAGTATCAAGGGCATCCAAATCGCAGATAGAGAACATAAAATTTCGTTGTTTGCCGACGATGTGATTCTGACTCTCGCTGACCCCCACACATCCCTCCCCAACCTTCAAAGGCTCCTAACCCAATTCGGATCAGTATCTGACTATAAAGTGAACATGGATAAGTCAGAGGCCCTGAACATTTCCCTCCCCCCCCCAGATGTGGAAACTCATTCAAGCCAACTATAATTATAAGTGGAGTTCCACCTATATTAAATATCTGGGGGTCAAAATTTCTAACTCCTACAGCACCCTATATCAATATAACTACCCCCCTCTATTTGGCCAGATTAAAAAAGACCTAGAAGCCTGGAAAAAACACCAAATTTCATGGTTTGGGAGAATAGTCGCAGTAAAAATGAAAATCCTTCCAAGACTGTTGTATAACTTCCAAACACTCCCAGTCCTAGTACCACAAGCCACATTAAAAAACATGCAGTCACTTATTCTCCAATTTATCTGGAATGACAAAAGGCCCAGGGTTCCCCGATCAGTAATGCTCTCCTCAAGAGCGAGAGGAGGTGTGGGGGTCCCCAACATAGCTAAGTACTACATCGCAGCACAACTGAAGCAGGCTGTAGTTTGGAATTGCGACCCGGCCTCAGCTTCCTGGCTCGAAATAGAGTCACATTACGCCCGCCCCCTCTCCTTCCAAGTGGCACTATGGACCACTGGCAGAGCGGGGCCAAGCCGGCGAGGTTCAGCTTGGGGGCAATGAGATGCACGTGGGATGTTTGGCTTAAAAGCAAAGGGAAGTATGGTCTGGTAGCATCCCCTTCCCAGCTCACCCCAATCTTGGGGAACCCCAAATTCCCGCCAGGGTGTTCCCCAAGTCAATTCGACCAATTTCAGAGTCTCAACATTAGGATGGTGGCTGATCTACTGCAGAAGGATGAGATTGCTACTTACCAGGCGCTACAGGATAAATGCGAGACCCAAGGCTTCCACTTGTTTAAGTACCTACAAGTCCGCCACTTCCTACTGTCGCTATCTCCAACTTCCAAATTCCCCCCGATAACCAGATTTGAATCCTTATGCACCAAAAATAACTATCAAAAAGGTCTAATCTCCGAAATATACAAAGGAATGGAGCCATCCTCCACCCCACGAGCCACCGTTATATGGAAAAATGGTCGGAGGAACTAGGCCTTCCAATAGACCAAGAAGACTGGGAGGATATCTGGGAGCAAGCTTCTAAAACATCAATTTGCACAACAATAAAAGAAAATATCTATAAAATCTTATTTCAGTGGTATCTGACTCCGGCAAGACTGAGCCAGATCTACCCCGGCACACTAGACCTGTGCTGGCGGGGATGTGGTCAAAAGGGTGACATGGCCCACATTTGGTGGTCATGTCCGGAGATCCAGAGGTACTGGACCATGATTCAGACGCTTATCCACGAGGTCACAGGACTTCCCATCCTCCTAGATCCACTGTCCCTGGTGCTGAACAAACCCATAGACGACCTTCCACCGCCAATGTCCAGGCTAATCTCGGCCATACTTACAGCGGCTAGATGTTCCCTAGCAGCCACCTGGAAGCAGATCAAAGCCCCCTCGAGAACAACAGTACTCAGGAGAATTAATGAAGTAATGACAATGGAGAAACTGACGGCTATGCTCTAAAAAAAGATGCCCCAGTTCTGGAACACTTGGGACCCCTGGGTAGAAAGATAAAATCCAAAAAGGGCCTCGCTCCGATGTCACTGGGGCCCCTCCCCCCCCTGCACCCAGGGGGGGGATGAGGAGACGCCAGCGTTCCCCCCTCCCCCCCTCCAGACCCCCCCCACCATCCCCCCTCCCTGTTTGTCTCCCCCCCTCCCTTTCCCTCCCCCCTCTTCACCCTCCCCCTTTCTCCCCCCCCCGTAGGAAACAGGAAAATGTTATTGGTCACTGTAAGATTGTATCATAGCAAAGTGTCATGGGCTCATGACACTCCTGAATGTAATGTAACTTTTGAACGTGTCCAATAAAAAAATTGTTACAAAAAAAAAGAAAGCGATGGATCTTCAGCTCCAGATAAATGAGCTCCTCGAGCAGCAGGAGGATGCGGAGAACCGCGACCGCCGCAATAATATCCGCCTCAGAGGGGTACCAGAAACCGTTGGGGACTGTGAGGACTTTGTGTCACGTTGGCTGGAGCACCTCTGCCCGGATAACCCCAAGGACCGGCTAAAGATGGACAGATGCCACAGAGCGCTGAGATCAAGACCGCAGCAAAATGAAAAGCCCAGAGACATAATCGTGCGGCTACATTACTACAGCACGAGAGAAGCGGTGCTGAAAAAGGCCAGGAATGCCACAAACATGGATTTTGAAGCCACCAAGGTGATGGTCTTCCAGGACCTAACCCCGTCCACATTAGCAAGACGGAGAAGTCTCTGGCCTATCACTAAAATACTGAGAGATAAGGCCATAAGATACCGGTGGACCTTTCCGTTCGGACTGTTGGTGGTCTGAAACGGGCGGCCGATTTCCATGAGGACCCCGGAAGAAGGAGCAATAAACAAAGCCGCCTGAGAGAAAATCCCGCTAGCCCAGATGTTGAGGAAACAGACCCGGGTCCCTCGTAGATGATGGTAGGGAGCCCGGCCAGAGAAGGAGCCGACCAAGGCTGAAGTAAAACACAACAGTGTTAATACCTATCTAAGACGCTTGGGAAAGTTATAAAGTTATAACGGTTTAAAAGTTGTATTTCTGTTGGATGCTAACCTAGGATGCAAAATCTAAAGAACTATAATATCCCCCAAACAGCTAAAGAGGAGAGAATTGCCTTACCTATACCCCAACGAGAAGCGTAGATACCTGCAACAGACTTGCCTCACTCACCTCGTGGTAGTGGCATGGCGTCCAAGATGGCGGAGACAATCTAACCAGGGTGGCAAGCAGATCCCGGAAGGGCAGTTTGAGAGGGAAGAACAGCTCGAGCGGGAAGAACTGCCGAAGCTGCGCCCGCAGAGGTGAGCCACCCAATCCAAAATGGTGGAGACAGGACATACGTCACCGGAAGGAGCTGATTACACAGCGGCCATCTTGGTTGAGGCGGAAGGCGCTGGAGGCAACTGCAGGTGATGTCATCACAGGGCACCCGGATGTTGCAGTGACAACAAGGAGCCGATATGGAGAAGGGAGCGCAACACAGAGGAGCCCTCGAGGAGAAACCAGGCAGTACACGGCAAGCATCGGACGACGCATGCAGAAGAGGAGCCGAAATTGCATCGCATGGTTCAAGCGGCGGAGATTACACACGGAAGAATGGCGGGTGACAGCGAAGAAAGGGGCTCTATGACAGAACCTAGACTGCAGCGCAAGCATGGACCCCCCTCAGTCGGCCTGGTTATAAACGTAATCGTGGGAAAAATGGCCGCTAAAATTTTTTTTTTTTCATTTATTTTTTTTTTTTAAATTTTTTTTATTTTTTATTTTTAAGAAAATGGTGATAATCATCTTTATTTCATGTATGCTAATATCACTGAATACCTATAATGTTATGCACTCATTTATTAGGAAGAGTTATATTCTTAACAGCTGTAGCATGGTGAGCCAAATAAACTTAAAATCATTTTAGTTGTATTTATTTGTAATGCACTTCTTTCTCAAATTTCTAATGCTATTAAAAACATAGGAACATGCTGCAAATGTCACCACTGATACAAACATCTTAACATCTTGGGCCCAGATTCACTGAGCTCTGTTAGCCTATTTAAAATGACATTAACTTAAGCCAATGCCCCTTAAAGCAAATAATGTGACATTACCAAGTTTTACCCTCATAACAAACATGCCATAATTTTTTCCAACCGTTATTTAAAAAAAATATGAAAATTAACCTATATGAGAGATACATTGAATATTTTTTAGATACTTGAATTTGCATATTTATCATGTATCCCAGGTGTGTTCACCATGTGGAGTATACGTTAATGTATTTGGAAGTATGTAAGTCAATGGGCACTGATATAAATTGGTCCTCCCAACACCGCCAGAGAAAGACACATTTAAGTTTCTGGATGGGAGTAATGGCAGGACTTAAATCACGTTATTTGAAGATAAAACGGCTTATCCTGACATGACATGATATTCACCTTAATCTACCTCGCTCAGTTACGGCCCTTATTTGTTTTATTTCCATGCGATTAACTCCGTGAATGAGGTTTTATCTCGGGCAAAATAACAGCTGTTCCTAGCTTATGTAACATCACTTTATTTTCCCTGACTTAACACAAGTTAGTGAATTTAGGCCTTAATTATTTTTTTTCACAAGAATACAAGAAGCAACATATGTATTGAAGCTTGACAAAAAGTATTTTAAGTAAATAGTGTACGGTGTATTGACAATTCAGAAATGTCGATGCTTGGCTTAATTTGTGTGCACAGGTTGTAGAAAGACATCAATGCAAATTAAATAAATCTCTCAAAAGCAATTTACTGGCCAGTTACATAAGTTTATAATATATAATTTGTTACAATGTTTGTTTATTTGCTCAATCACAGAAAGAAAATGATAGCAGTGTAATGAGCTTAGCTCTCATGAGATCACTTTGTACATGGTGGAATACCACAGGATGTTTTGTTTGGATGAAGCCCAACAGTACTCCATTTCTAACAGCTTTTAAATAACACTTTTCGTCTTACCAGATCAAAGGGAGCCAAAAACCAGTTACACTTATAATAATCTCACACTAGAAAGGACTGTTTCTTTGTTGGATAGTGGACGTTTACAAGTCAACTGTATTAATGCACTCCGCTCTGACTAGGGTGACAGGATCCAATCAATTTGAACAAAGTCCAGGCACACAGCTTGGGCAATTAGCAACTGCCATGAATCTATAACCTATGACCTTTGCCTCCTTCTTGATCATCATCTCTTGCTCAGATAAACAACTTCACAATTGCCTGGCAAGGATAGATATGTCCCCAAAGGTCCCAACAATGTTCCTCCCAAGTACATAAATAATTTCTAGATGTTTCACTGTTTACACATCATTGTAAGTGTAGTTTAAAAATATTCCCCCCGCCCCCCTCACTTCCTTAGGATATTATCATATTGAGCTGAAACAGTAAGCCGTTCATTTCATTGTGAGTGAAAGTACTACACTAATACAAGGATTCCCATAAATCTATAAGGGTATCTATCAAGATGATACATTTTTAGACAAAAAAAAATGTGTTTCAATTTTTATTATTGTTTTATCAAAAATCTAAAGTATGTCATGGCTATTCTCTATGCAATACTGGTTTATCAAAGTGGAGTTGTACTTGGGTGAATATGTTGGGTTTGAGTAAGCCATTACTTTGATAATGGCAGCATCAGTACACACACTTTCACACCTCGGAAAGGTCATGTAGAGATTGAGAACTTACGAAATATAACAGTGCAAGAATATCATTCTACATATATTACTATATGTGAATATAGACGGAAGGATAATATGTAAATAATCATGATGCTCATGGGACATTTTTATTATATCTCTAGTTTTTTGGGTAACCAGACAAAACTTGTATTGCCTGGTGGGAGGAAAGGGCAATTCAGTAAGACCTGTTGGAAGACCAAGAGTTGGATTCTTTGGGGTAGATAACAGCCCTCCATTAAATCAAGAGAAAGATGTGATGTTAATAGGTAACTGATGCAATTAGTCCTGATATTAAAGGGTAACAACAAAACTAATGGTATGTAAACACATCAGCCGTTGGCAAAAGTAGCATTGTTACGTTATCTGAAAAAGAACCCCAAAAGCACACATAACAACCTAAAATAACAATAAACAATGTTGAAACAATAATAAACAAAGTCCAAAAGTACAAACAAGGGAGCGCAAAGAGCCCCAGATGGTAATATATGGGCAATAGGCAATCAGCAACAACAAATAACACCCTCCATTTTACTTCAAAAGGAATTTCCAGACCTCATAGAGTAAGCGGATCCTTAAAAATAGAGAAAAAGACAGAAGGACCAACATAGTGTGAAACTGTAAAATTGTATTATACACGCATGCTAATACAAATGCACTTACAGTATTTCCAATATAAATGAGCCCTAGATGTTTCAAGGGACACCTGCACCCCTCTTGAAAGAGTTCATTGCTCCTTAAGAGAACAGCAGAGACCACCGATCAGACGCCTGGAGGGCGCTTGTACACCGTGCCCTATGTTTGTACAGCGTATGATCAAAAAGGAATCCGTGCTCTGGAACACGTGATGATGGCTACCTACAGCAAGCAGAATCATATTGCGGTTAACTGCCGGTCCCTGCTGCTGCACAAGGGATTTAAGAGTAGGATTCTATGGTGTGGATTCTCTTAGTTTACAGTAGCTAGGGTATATTTTAGTTTACTTTAGTGATACCTTGTTCCACAGTACTGCACGGTCAAGCCCATTCGTTAATATGGGCACAGGCATACAGATTGCCACACCGTTCTAAGTACTGCGGGTAGCATCAAGTGTATATATACCTCCCAGGCTTAGTTAAGCCAGTATAGGCTATTATACTATCCTTGGTTACAGAGTGGTGCACAGCACTCAGCGGTTGAGCCCATTCCATAATATGGGCATAGGCATACACAATTGCCACACCGCATTATTGGTACTTCTGTGCTAGCACTCTATTAGTTGTTACCTCCGTGGCATTACTTAGCCATTCTTGGGGTCTCCTGGTACATTTATAAAGGTTATACTTGTGGCTATTCATCCTTGTGGACTGAGATTTCTCAGTACTTATTATTTCTGGGAAGGTTATCTGCCACCTTTGTTTATCTTCAAGTACATCTGCATGGTACTACCTGAGATTGATTTTTGAGTAGCTCTTATTCAGGCTACCACATTATAGTAGAACATTATCTACTCAGGAAGTTACCATTAACACAGGCATTTGTTTTATTACCACAACTTGATCCTTTTACACCCCTACTATTCTAGAGACACCATTTTGTTAGGGCAATTCTGCATATCAGATCCCTAGGGACTATTGATTTAATGCCAGTCGCAACATAGTTAAAGTAAGTTGTACTCTATGTATCAAGTAATCAACAAAGAGCAGTAGCATGCAAACCATCAGCTTAATTATAATATCAGCAGTTAGTTGCTCATGTCAATATACACTGTAACCCCAAAAGAATAGGGTGTATGTATATAGCATAGATATAGGATACATTCAAGGGGTATTTTTGGTCTCTCGAGGCGCGGTTCAAACAAGACCACATCAATTAGAAGCCCCACATTGTATCAGTGTTTATGTGGAGGGGGTGACGGGGTCGGAGAATACATATAGTAAAGACTGAGAAGAGACGACAATTCATCCGGTAAAACTAACAGCCATAGAAGATCTACTGGCTATGTGTAAACCCACCAGCTTGCCAAGTTAATGCCCGTTTTAGCTTATCTGTTAGTTAGCTCGGTCAGTGTCCGCGCCGTCACTCCACCTCTCCTTGGATCTCCTGCAGGTAGTGCCACGTGATTTCGTTGCTACGTCACTACCACCTGATGTACGTTTCACGCCCACTGGCACTTTGTCAAACATAAGTATAGTGAGTGAGAGGGAAGCATTTAAAGTATTTATCCTATACATAGCTACAGCAAGCACAGGAGTCCAAAAACCCAAATCTGTCATTATGTTATCTGTAGTACCGTGAATAGTCATAGCACAAAGACACGCTATAAATATATATTGCACATGTGCCTTAGGAACAATTCAACTTACGTTCCAGCCTGCTAATGCATGGGCGTTACTTAAATGTTACGCCAATGCTCACATTAACATTTTTAAAATAACCCTATAAATAGGGAATCTTTTAAGCCATTTTAGCCTGACTTTAGAGAAAGGTTTGAACAGTCAAGTCCCAGCCGGACTGACTTTAGCCTGACTTTACCTGTGTCAAGATGACACAGGAGGCTTCCACCTCTGCTAACGGTGCTTCTTAATTATCCGCAGGGTGAATAAGGAGTGTAAAGTTCACTGATGAGAGTTAGAACTATTCATCAATGGGGTGGTTGATAACCACTCAAAGATTTTAAGGGAGCTGTGCTCCCAAACAAACATAGCTGAGAAAAACAGGAGTTTGGACAATATCCTATCCAGGATAAATGCTCTGGGTCATACGGTAAGAAACATGGATATGCTAAAGAAGTTGTGGACAGTCAGTAAGTGTAAGGTCAAGAAGCAACTGGCACCAATGATCACAATTTTGAGTTGCTGTATGAGGAGCGCTTGATGGAATGGGGTCTCTCTCTCCCAAGTGCTAGATGTTCCATTCATGGTGGACGTTGCTGATCTTGAGAACCTCTTAATTGTCTGTTATTTTTTCTGAGACCTATTTTAGCACCATCAGTGCATTTGGTGGCACTTGTTCTTTGAAAAGAGTTGGCAGCCCTGGAGATGGATGGTAGAGGCCTGCTCGTATTGACGTCTTTGCCTTTGTTCTCCCTTAGAACACTCCCAGCGATCTTAGACGGTGGGTCTGAAGTTACAGTAACATATTTCGGCTTTTCCTTGCCAGTATTATATTTAATTTGGCAGTGTTTGTCAACCCGTGCATAGGGCTGTTCTGGCTGAATAACAAAAGTAGTCTGGTTTCCTGTAAGTTTCTCCAAAGCTCCAGGATGGCTTTTTTGCAAGGAGATATTTTTTTTATTATTGGTGTTCAGATCCATCCCAGTATCAGAGCCAATTTTAGAGATCGTATTTGTCTCAGCATGGACAACTAATTGATCTTTTCTGATATTATTTTGTACTAGCCTGTGCCTGGCACGAATCCCATTCTTCACCTCACTTTGCTTTCCTTGGAGGCTTGTGCCACCACGGGACAACACATCTTGATGTGGCTGCTTATGAGGATAGGGCCTAGCCTGTGAATTGGCTCTGCTACCTGAAATTTCAGATTGTTTTGAATTACATGTATCATTAGCAAGAGCTGCTCTCTTTAATGACATCAACTGCTCTTCTATAACACTGCAACTGTTAGCAGTAACAGTGTCAGCACATGATGCATGGACCTTCATGCTTTTGCAATAGAAATATTTTGAAATGATAGGCAATGTACTTAGATAACTGTTGAATCTTTCAGTTTCTATATAGTGGTTTAAAAAAATAATAGCTGAGGCAGCCAGGGTGGCTATCTCCTGGCATCTTCCAGGTTTGAATTTTTCTACAAGTGATTGGATCAATTTATAAAAATGAAGGCCCCTTAGTTCCTCCTTTAGTATTTTGGGGAGGATGAGGATGATGGTTTTAATGAGACCTTTATCGATGCTCTCAATGCCGTTTTTTATAAGGCACTTCAGTTGTTTCTGGCTCAGCTTTGCCTGTCTAAGTTTCATGCACTCCTGCAAAGTGTAAACCAGCTCCTCATTCACGGCCGGGTCTTCTCTTCCCAGGCAACAGATTATCTCAGGTAAGATCGATATCTTTATATTTTCCCCATCGTGCTTGGCACCCTTTAGTATTTCGGTGAGTAAATGAATACAAGGGATCTTATTATCCTGCATTCTTAATGAAACTACCCTCATTAGGCCAGGAACTAGCTCTTTCCATCTCTTAAACGTTATGTTACCATCCTTGTTAAAGATGCTGTCCTGGAGGTATCGGCAAATTGCGTTCCGCTTGGATGGAAGAGTCAGAGGATCCAAAATAATTTCCAGAATAGCATCTTCCTCGCTGGGTCTGAGGCTGATTTCTTCCTTTTCTCGAGGGAGAATTTTTTTTTTGCCCTTCATGACACTTCTGTGGATTCCACTGTATCTTTCTAGACGGTGCTTTCACTGTGGAGCATGGCAGGAGGGAGGGAGGGGAGCCATCTTGGGCCCTGGCAGCAGGCACCTCCTATTTTTTTTTTTTTTTTTTTTTTTTTTTTTTTATTTTAATTTTTTTTTTAAAAAATTTTTTGTAATTTTTGCAAGTTCCATTCATGGTGGACGTTGCTGATCTTGAGAACCTCTTAATTGTCTGTTATTTTTTCTGAGACCTATTTGAGCACCATCAGTGCATTTGGTGGCACTTGTTCTTTGAAAAGAGTTGGCAGCCCTGGAGATGGAAGGTAGAGGCCTGCTCGTATTGACGTCTTTGCCTTTGTTCTCCCTTAGAACACTCCCAGCGATCTTAGATGGTGGGTCTGAAGTTACAGTAACATATTTCGGCTTTTCCTTGCCAGTATTATATTTAATTTGGCGGTGTTTGTCAACCCGTGCATAGGGCTGTTCTGGCTGAATAACAAAAGTAGTCTGGTTTCCTGTAAGTTTCTCCAAAGCTCCAGGATGGCTTTTTTGCAAGGAGATATTTTTTTTATTATTGGTGTTCAGATCCATCCCAGTATCAGAGCCAATTTTAGAGATCGTATTTGTCTCAGCATGGACACCTAATTGATCTTTTCTGATATTATTTTGTACTAGCCTGTGCCTGGCACGAATCCCA
Source organism: Ascaphus truei (assembly GCF_040206685.1). NCBI lineage: Eukaryota > Metazoa > Chordata > Amphibia > Anura > Ascaphidae > Ascaphus > Ascaphus truei. The sequence continues at coordinate 186,763 of NW_027456943.1, forward strand.
TTCTTCACCTCACTTTGCTTTCCTTGGAGGCTTGTGCCACCACGGGACAACACATCTTGATGTGGCTGCTTATGAGGATAGGGCCTAGCCTGTGAATTGGCTCTGCTACCTGAAATTTCAGATTGTTTTGAATTACATGTATCATTAGCAAGAGCTGCTCTCTTTAATGACATCAACTGCTCTTCTATAACACTGCAACTGTTAGCAGTAACAGTGTCAGCACATGATGCATGGACCTTCATGCTTTTGCAATAGAAATATTTTGAAATGATAGGCAATGTACTTAGATACCTGTTGAATCTTTCAGTTTCTATATAGTGGTTTAAAAAAATAATAGCTGAGGCAGCCAGGGTGGCTATCTCCTGGCATCTTCCAGGTTTGAATTTTTCTACAAGTGATTGGATCAATTTATAAAAATGAAGGCCCCTTAGTTCCTCCTTTAGTATTTTGGGGAGGATGAGGATGATGGTTTTAATGAGACCTTTATCGATGCTCTCAATGCCGTTTTTTATAAGGCACTTCAGTTGTTTCTGGCTCAGCTTTGCCTGTCTAAGTTTCATGCACTCCTGCAAAGTGTAAACCAGCTCCTCATTCACGGCCGGGTCTTCTCTTCCCAGGCAACAGATTATCTCAGGTAAGATCGATATCTTTATATTTTCCCCATCGTGCTTGGCACCCTTTGTATTTCGGTGAGTAAATGAATACAAGGGATCTTATTATCCTGCATTCTTAATGAAACTACCCTCATTAGGCCAGGAACTAGCTCTTTCCATCTCTTAAACGTTATGTTACCATCCTTGTTAAAGATGCTGTCCTGGAGGTATCGGCAAATTGCGTTCCGCTTGGATGGAAGAGTCAGAGGATCCAAAATAATTTCCAGAATAGCATCTTCCTCGCTGGGTCTGAGGCTGATTTCTTCCTTTTCTCGAGGGAGAATTTTTTTTTTGCCCTTCATGACACTTCTGTGGATTCCACTGTATCTTTCTAGACGGTGCTTTCACTGTGGAGCATGGCTGGAGGGAGGGAGGGGAGCCATCTTGGGCCCTGGCAGCAGGCACCTCCTATTTTTTTTTTTTAATTTTTTTTTTTTTTTTTAATTTTTTTAATTTTTAATTTTTTTTTTTTTTTTGTAATTTTTGCAAGTTCCATTCATGGTGGACGTTGCTGATCTTGAGAACCTCTTAATTGTCTGTTATTTTTTCTGAGACCTATTTGAGCACCATCAGTGCATTTGGTGGCACTTGTTCTTTGAAAAGAGTTGGCAGCCCTGGAGATGGAAGGTAGAGGCCTGCTCGTATTGACGTCTTTGCCTTTGTTCTCCCTTAGAACACTCCCAGCGATCTTAGATGGTGGGTCTGAAGTTACAGTAACATATTTCGGCTTTTCCTTGCCAGTATTATATTTAATTTGGCGGTGTTTGTCAACCCGTGCATAGGGCTGTTCTGGCTGAATAACAAAAGTAGTCTGGTTTCCTGTAAGTTTCTCCAAAGCTCCAGGATGGCTTTTTTGCAAGGAGATATTTTTTTTATTATTGGTGTTCAGATCCATCCCAGTATCAGAGCCAATTTTAGAGATCGTATTTGTCTCAGCATGGACACCTAATTGATCTTTTCTGATATTATTTTGTACTAGCCTGTGCCTGGCACGAATCCCATTCTTCACCTCACTTTGCTTTCCTTGGAGGCTTGTGCCACCACGGGACAACACATCTTGATGTGGCTGCTTATGAGGATAGGGCCTAGCCTGTGAATTGGCTCTGCTACCTGAAATTTCAGATTGTTTTGAATTACATGTATCATTAGCAAGAGCTGCTCTCTTTAATGACATCAACTGCTCTTCTAGAACACTGCAACTGTTAGCAGTAACAGTGTCAGCACATGATGCATGGACCTTCATGCTTTTGCAATAGAAATATTTTGAAATGATAGGCAATGTACTTAGATACCTGTTGAATCTTTCAGTTTCTATATAGTGGTTTAAAAAAATAATAGCTGAGGCAGCCAGGGTGGCTATCTCCTGGCATCTTCCAGGTTTGAATTTTTCTACAAGTGATTGGATCAATTTATAAAAATGAAGGCCCCTTAGTTCCTCCTTTAGTATTTTGGGGAGGATGAGGATGATGGTTTTAATGAGACCTTTATCGATGCTCTCAATGCCGTTTTTTATAAGGCACTTCAGTTGTTTCTGGCTCAGCTTTGCCTGTCTAAGTTTCATGCACTCCTGCAAAGTGTAAACCAGCTCCTCATTCACGGCCGGGTCTTCTCTTCCCAGGCAACAGATTATCTCAGGTAAGATCGATATCTTTATATTTTCCCCATCGTGCTTGGCACCCTTTAGTATTTCGGTGAGTAAATGAATACAAGGGATCTTATTATCCTGCATTCTTAATGAAACTACCCTCATTAGGCCAGGAACTAGCTCTTTCCATCTCTTAAACGTTATGTTACCATCCTTGTTAAAGATGCTGTCCTGGAGGTATCGGCAAATTGCGTTCCGCTTGGATGGAAGAGTCAGAGGATCCAAAATAATTTCCAGAATAGCATCTTCCTCGCTGGGTCTGAGGCTGATTTCTTCCTTTTCTCGAGGGAGAATTTTTTTTTTGCCCTTCATGACACTTCTGTGGATTCCACTGTATCTTTCTAGACGGTGCTTTCACTGTGGAGCATGGCAGGAGGGAGGGAGGGGAGCCATCTTGGGCCCTGGCAGCAGGCACCTCCTATTTTTTATTTTTTATTTTTTTTTAATTTATTTTTTTAATTTTTTTAATTTTTAAAAAAAATTTTTTTTTGTAATTTTTGCAAGTTCCATTCATGGTGGACGTTGCTGATCTTGAGAACCTCTTAATTGTCTGTTATTTTTTCTGAGACCTATTTTAGCACCATCAGTGCATTTGGTGGCACTTGTTCTTTGAAAAGAGTTGGCAGCCCTGGAGATGGAAGGTAGAGGCCTGCTCGTATTGACGTCTTTGCCTTTGTTCTCCCTTAGAACACTCCCAGCGAACTTAGATGGTGGGTCTGAAGTTACAGTAACATATTTCGGCTTTTCCTTGCAAGTATTATATTTAATTTGGCGGTGTTTGTCAACCCGTGCATAGGGCTGTTCTGGCTGAATAACAAAAGTAGTCTGGTTTCCTGTAAGTTTCTCCAAAGCTCCAGGATGGCTTTTTTGCAAGGAGATATTTTTTTTATTATTGGTGTTCAGATCCATCCCAGTATCAGAGCCAATTTTAGAGATCGTATTTGTCTCAGCATGGACACCTAATTGATCTTTTCTGATATTATTTTGTACTAGCCTGTGCCTGGCACGAATCCCATTCTTCACCTCACTTTGCTTTCCTTGGAGGCTTGTGCCACCACGGGACAACACATCTTGATGTGGCTGCTTATGAGGATAGGGCCTAGCCTGTGAATTGGCTCTGCTACCTGAAATTTCAGATTGTTTTGAATTACATGTATCATTAGCAAGAGCTGCTCTCTTTAATGACATCAACTGCTCTTCTATAACACTGCAACTGTTAGCAGTAACAGTGTCAGCACATGATGCATGGACCTTCATGCTTTTGCAATAGAAATATTTTGAAATGATAGGCAATGTACTTAGATACCTGTTGAATCTTTCAGTTTCTATATAGTGGTTTAAAAAAATAATAGCTGAGGCAGCCAGGGTGGCTATCTCCTGGCATCTTCCAGGTTTGAATTTTTCTACAAGTGATTGGATCAATTTATAAAAATGAAGGCCCCTTAGTTCCTCCTTTAGTATTTTGGGGAGGATGAGGATGATGGTTTTAATGAGACCTTTATCGATGCTCTCAATGCCGTTTTTTATAAGGCACTTCAGTTGTTTCTGGCTCAGCTTTGCCTGTCTAAGTTTCATGCACTCCTGCAAAGTGTAAACCAGCTCCTCATTCACGGCCGGGTCTTCTCTTCCCAGGCAACAGATTATCTCAGGTAAGATCGATATCTTTATATTTTCCCCATCGTGCTTGGCACCCTTTAGTATTTCGGTGAGTAAATGAATACAAGGGATCTTATTATCCTGCATTCTTAATGAAACTACCCTCATTAGGCCAGGAACTAGCTCTTTCCATCTCTTAAACGTTATGTTACCATCCTTGTTAAAGATGCTGTCCTGGAGGTATCGGCAAATTGCGTTCCGCTTGGATGGAAGAGTCAGAGGATCCAAAATAATTTCCAGAATAGCATCTTCCTCGCTGGGTCTGAGGCTGATTTCTTCCTTTTCTCGAGGGAGAATTTTTTTTTTGCCCTTCATGACACTTCTGTGGATTCCACTGTATCTTTCTAGACGGTGCTTTCACTGTGGAGCATGGCAGGAGGGAGGGAGGGGAGCCATCTTGGGCCCTGGCAGCAGGCACCTCCTATTTTTTATTTTTTATTTATTTTTTATTTATTTTTTTAATTTTTAAAAAAAAATTTTTTTTGTAATTTTTGCAAGTTCCATTCATGGTGGACGTTGCTGATCTTGAGAACCTCTTAATTGTCTGTTATTTTTTCTGAGACCTATTTTAGCACCATCAGTGCATTTGGTGGCACTTGTTCTTTGAAAAGAGTTGGCAGCCCTGGAGATGGAAGGTAGAGGCCTGCTCGTATTGACGTCTTTGCCTTTGTTCTCCCTTAGAACACTCCCAGCGATCTTAGATGGTGGGTCTGAAGTTACAGTAACATATTTCGGCTTTTCCTTGCAAGTATTATATTTAATTTGGCGGTGTTTGTCAACCCGTGCATAGGGCTGTTCTGGCTGAATAACAAAAGTAGTCTGGTTTCCTGTAAGTTTCTCCAAAGCTCCAGGATGGCTTTTTTGCAAGGAGATATTTTTTTTATTATTGGTGTTCAGATCCATCCCAGTATCAGAGCCAATTTTAGAGATCGTATTTGTCTCAGCATGGACACCTAATTGATCTTTTCTGATATTATTTTGTACTAGCCTGTGCCTGGCACGAATCCCATTCTTCACCTCACTTTGCTTTCCTTGGAGGCTTGTGCCACCACGGGACAACACATCTTGATGTGGCTGCTTATGAGGATAGGGCCTAGCCTGTGAATTGGCTCTGCTACCTGAAATTTCAGATTGTTTTGAATTACATGTATCATTAGCAAGAGCTGCTCTCTTTAATGACATCAACTGCTCTTCTATAACACTGCAACTGTTAGCAGTAACAGTGTCAGCACATGATGCATGGACCTTCATGCTTTTGCAATAGAAATATTTTGAAATGATAGGCAATGTACTTAGATACCTGTTGAATCTTTCAGTTTCTATATAGTGGTTTAAAAAAATAATAGCTGAGGCAGCCAGGGTGGCTATCTCCTGGCATCTTCCAGGTTTGAATTTTTCTACAAGTGATTGGATCAATTTATAAAAATGAAGGCCCCTTAGTTCCTCCTTTAGTATTTTGGGGAGGATGAGGATGATGGTTTTAATGAGACCTTTATCGATGCTCTCAATGCCGTTTTTTATAAGGCACTTCAGTTGTTTCTGGCTCAGCTTTGCCTGTCTAAGTTTCATGCACTCCTGCAAAGTGTAAACCAGCTCCTCATTCACGGCCGGGTCTTCTCTTCCCAGGCAACAGATTATCTCAGGTAAGATCGATATCTTTATATTTTCCCCATCGTGCTTGGCACCCTTTAGTATTTCGGTGAGTAAATGAATACAAGGGATCTTATTATCCTGCATTCTTAATGAAACTACCCTCATTAGGCCAGGAACTAGCTCTTTCCATCTCTTAAACGTTATGTTACCATCCTTGTTAAAGATGCTGTCCTGGAGGTATCGGCAAATTGCGTTCCGCTTGGATGGAAGAGTCAGAGGATCCAAAATAATTTCCAGAATAGCATCTTCCTCGCTGGGTCTGAGGCTGATTTCTTCCTTTTCTCGAGGGAGAATTTTTTTTTTGCCCTTCATGACACTTCTGTGGATTCCACTGTATCTTTCTAGACGGTGCTTTCACTGTGGAGCATGGCTGGAGGGAGGGAGGGGAGCCATCTTGGGCCCTGGCAGCAGGAACCTCCTATTTTTATTTTTAAATTTTTTTAATTTTTAAATGTTTTTTTTTTTTTTTTTTGTAATTTTTGCAAGTTCCATTCATGGTGGACGTTGCTGATCTTGAGAACCTCTTAATTGTCTGTTATTTTTTCTGAGACCTATTTTAGCACCATCAGTGCATTTGGTGGCACTTGTTCTTTGAAAAGAGTTGGCAGCCCTGGAGATGGAAGGTAGAGGCCTGCTCGTATTGACGTCTTTGCCTTTGTTCTCCCTTAGAACACTCCCAGCGATCTTAGATGGTGGGTCTGAAGTTACAGTAACATATTTCGGCTTTTCCTTGCAAGTATTATATTTAATTTGGCGGTGTTTGTCAACCCGTGCATAGGGCTGTTCTGGCTGAATAACAAAAGTAGTCTGGTTTCCTGTAAGTTTCTCCAAAGCTCCAGGATGGCTTTTTTGCAAGGAGATATTTTTTTTATTATTGGTGTTCAGATCCATCCCAGTATCAGAGCCAATTTTAGAGATCGTATTTGTCTCAGCATGGACACCTAATTGATCTTTTCTGATATTATTTTGTACTAGCCTGTGCCTGGCACGAATCCCATTCTTCACCTCACTTTGCTTTCCTTGGAGGCTTGTGCCACCACGGGACAACACATCTTGATGTGGCTGCTTATGAGGATAGGGCCTAGCCTGTGAATTGGCTCTGCTACCTGAAATTTCAGATTGTTTTGAATTACATGTATCATTAGCAAGAGCTGCTCTCTTTAATGACATCAACTGCTCTTCTATAACACTGCAACTGTTAGCAGTAACAGTGTCAGCACATGATGCATGGACCTTCATGCTTTTGCAATAGAAATATTTTGAAATGATAGGCAATGTACTTAGATACCTGTTGAATCTTTCAGTTTCTATATAGTGGTTTAAAAAAATAATAGCTGAGGCAGCCAGGGTGGCTATCTCCTGGCATCTTCCAGGTTTGAATTTTTCTACAAGTGATTGGATCAATTTATAAAAATGAAGGCCCCTTAGTTCCTCCTTTAGTATTTTGGGGAGGATGAGGATGATGGTTTTAATGAGACCTTTATCGATGCTCTCAATGCCGTTTTTTATAAGGCACTTCAGTTGTTTCTGGCTCAGCTTTGCCTGTCTAAGTTTCATGCACTCCTGCAAAGTGTAAACCAGCTCCTCATTCACGGCCGGGTCTTCTCTTCCCAGGCAACAGATTATCTCAGGTAAGATCGATATCTTTATATTTTCCCCATCGTGCTTGGCACCCTTTAGTATTTCGGTGAGTAAATGAATACAAGGGATCTTATTATCCTGCATTCTTAATGAAACTACCCTCATTAGGCCAGGAACTAGCTCTTTCCATCTCTTAAACGTTATGTTACCATCCTTGTTAAAGATGCTGTCCTGGAGGTATCGGCAAATTGCGTTCCGCTTGGATGGAAGAGTCAGAGGATCCAAAATAATTTCCAGAATAGCATCTTCCTCGCTGGGTCTGAGGCTGATTTCTTCCTTTTCTCGAGGGAGAATTTTTTTTTGCCCTTCATGACACTTCTGTGGATTCCACTGTATCTTTCTAGACGGTGCTTTCACTGTGGAGCATGGCTGGAGGGAGGGAGGGGAGCCATCTTGGGCCCTGGCAGCAGGCACCTCCTATTTTTTTTTTTTAATTTTTTTTTTTTTTTTTTTTAATTTTTGCAAGTTCCATTCATGGTGGACGTTGCTGATCTTGAGAATCTCTTAATTGTCTGTTATTTTTTCTGAGACCTATTTTAGCACCATCAGTGCATTTGGTGGCACTTGTTCTTTGAAAAGAGTTGGCAGCCCTGGAGATGGAAGGTAGAGGCCTGCTCGTATTGACGTCTTTGCCTTTGTTCTCCCTTAGAACACTCCCAGCGATCTTAGATGGTGGGTCTGAAGTTACAGTAACATATTTCGGCTTTTCCTTGCCAGTATTATATTTAATTTGGCGGTGTTTGTCAACCCGTGCATAGGGCTGTTCTGGCTGAATAACAAAAGTAGTCTGGTTTCCTGTAAGTTTCTCCAAAGCTCCAGGATGGCTTTTTTGCAAGGAGATATTTTTTTTATTATTGGTGTTCAGATCCATCCCAGTATCAGAGCCAATTTTAGAGATCGTATTTGTCTCAGCATGGACACCTAATTGATCTTTTCTGATATTATTTTGTACTAGCCTGTGCCTGGCACGAATCCCATTCTTCACCTCACTTTGCTTTCCTTGGAGGCTTGTGCCACCACGGGACAACACATCTTGATGTGGCTGCTTATGAGGATAGGGCCTAGCCTGTGAATTGGCTCTGCTACCTGAAATTTCAGATTGTTTTGAATTACATGTATCATTAGCAAGAGCTGCTCTCTTTAATGACATCAACTGCTCTTCTATAACACTGCAACTGTTAGCAGTAACAGTGTCAGCACATGATGCATGGACCTTCATGCTTTTGCAATAGAAATATTTTGAAATGATAGGCAATGTACTTAGATACCTATTGAATCTTTCAGTTTCTATATAGTGGTTTAAAAAAATAATAGCTGAGGCAGCCAGGGTGGCTATCTCCTGGCATCTTCCAGGTTTGAATTTTTCTACAAGTGATTGGATCAATTTATAAAAATGAAGGCCCCTTAGTTCCTCCTTTAGTATTTTGGGGAGGATGAGGATGATGGTTTTAATGAGACCTTTATCGATGCTCTCAATGCCGTTTTTTATAAGGCACTTCAGTTGTTTCTGGCTCAGCTTTGCCTATCTAAGTTTCATGCACTCCTGCAAAGTGTAAACCAGCTCCTCATTCCCGGCCGGGTCTTCTCTTCCCAGGCAACAGATTATCTCAGGTAAGATCGATATCTTTATATTTTCCCCATCGTGCTTGGCACCCTTTAGTATTTCGGTGAGTAAATGAATACAAGGGATCTTATTATCCTGCATTCTTAATGAAACTACCCTCATTAGGCCAGGAACTAGCTCTTTCCATCTCTTAAACGTTATGTTACCATCCTTGTTAAAGATGCTGTCCTGGAGGTATCGGCAAATTGCGTTCCGCTTGGATGGAAGAGTCAGAGGATCCAAAATAATTTCCAGAATAGCATCTTCCTCGCTGGGTCTGAGGCTGATTTCTTCCTTTTCTCGAGGGAGAATTTTTTTTTTGCCCTTCATGACACTTCTGTGGATTCCACTGTATCTTTCTAGACGGTGCTTTCACTGTGGAGCATGGCTGGAGGGAGGGAGGGGAGCCATCTTGGGCCCTGGCAGCAGGCACCTCCTATTTTTTTTTTTTTTTTTTTTTAAATTTTTTTAAATTTTTTAAATTTTTTTTTTTTTTTTTTGTAATTTTTTTTTTTATGTTCTTCCATAGTATACCTGTAGGAGTTGAGAAAATGTTTTCTTAGCATAGATGTTGTTGAGTTAGTAAAAGATATATGGTTCATTTGGTTACGATAATTGTTGATTACCCCTTCAGCATAAAGTTAAAAGTCAATGATTATTCTCTCCCCCTCCCCCCCTTTTACCCTGGACCCCCATCCTGGCCCACACCATAGCCTTCTCCCTACTCCCCTATCTTACCCCCGTACCCCCCACCGCCCCCTGACCTCTCCCCCCTCTCTACCGAACGACCCACCTTCCCCTGAACTCTGTTGAAGACGTTTCCCTGAGGGTCCATGAGCGATGAGACCCTCGACCAGGAAAACAAACAGAGCATTGTCTCTGGTTTGTGACACACATGGAGTTACTTTTATTGATATATAAAGCCTCAACAATGGTTTAACTAAGTTTGCAAGATATGCTGCACGCCTCCCTGAGGAAGAAGTAGGGACACAATAATGTCCCCTCTGACAAGATCTATCTAACCCTTAAATGTGAATTACCTAATTCAAATGTGTGAAAAAGAACCTCAACAGAAATGCAAATGTATGCTTATGACACTGCAACCTAGCCTCTCCCCCTCTACCTCCTCCCTTCCCCCTCCCTTATATTTCCCTACCCTTCCCCCTTCCCCTCCTCCCCCCTCTCTTCTCTCCCCTCCTCTCCCCCCGTCCCCCTTCTCCCATCTCTCAACCCCCCCCACCTTCTCTCCCTTCCCCCTCCCTTGCTCAGCCTTAAGGTACAACCCTAGACACTTAACTGACCCCACTTAAAGTATAGAGACTAAATATATTGTTTGTTAAATATATGAAACGGACAGAACAAGAGTATGTTGCATACCTTCCCTTGTCCTCCTCCTCACGGTTTGCCTCACTTTTAAATATATTCAAATCAGACTCATAAGGTATCCTGTGCGTTACCCAGTGGGAAAGTAGGGATAAAATAATGTCCCTGCAAACAAGGATCACTTACCTCAAAGATATGTTGCATCGAATCCAAGTGCACTAACCACAGTTACTGGAGCGATCTAAGAGTACGGTACCGACTGGATCACTGACCCCCCCCCCAACTCAATACTCCCCTCCCACCTACCCCTACCCCTCCACTCCACCCAACCCTCCACACTCCTCCCTCCACCCTCTCCCGCCCTCCCCTCCCTTCCACTCCACCCCCTATCGGATCATTAACTCTCTGCCTCTGAGAATAGGAATATCCCTAATATGAGGTTGTTCCTGGGTCCAGTGGTATTTGGATTTACAAATTACATTCGTTAGTTCCCTTGGGACTTAATGTAGATCTAGACATTGGAGCATTTATTGGCTAACCATCCATGTTTTTTACCTAGGTTTTTCCCTTTGTATCCGAGATATTAATCATGGCTTCCACTCCACCTCTTCTCTCCTTCTTTTACCTGTTTTATCTGTGGTCTTTTTAACGTGTTTTAAGTGTTTTTACACGTTTTAGTTAGCTATTTCATTAAGCTCTTTTAGCCAAAGTTGTTTTTAAAAATATATATATTTTTATTTATATTTATGTCTATAATTATTGTGCAAAAGCCCCATTTGGGAACGGGTAGACAGTAAGAAATCTGCGGTTTCTTTTTTTAGACCGCGCACCCCAACCACAGATCGAGATACAGAATCGTTTTCTGTGTCTAGACGACCTGGGGGAATCAGGAGGGTTGGAGATAAACAGGAAAAAATGAGGCCAAGAGGAAGAGGGAAAACTGCAAAACAAGAAAATAATGCACTAAAATCAGTTTTGACATTAGTACTAAAGTTTTAACTGACACACAAACCAAGTTGATGGCTAAGGGGTTAAATTTTGCCCGTACGATGGGACCCAGTGGTTTCAACTTGTTTTTAGATGCACAAAAATATCTGCGACAAATGACGGTCAAGAGATTTTTCTTGAATAAGGATGCATTAAGTCGCGAACATTGTTCACAGGTAGTTGAAAGAGTACCAGCTGTAGTGAATGTAGACACCAGTGATGCATTTGTTCATTCTAAATTAAAAGAAAGATCAAAATTTTATCCTAGTGAAAGTAAGGGTCAATACCTTGAGGTTTTTAATTAACTAATTCTCAAGGATTTCGAGAGACTAGCTCAGAATAAAAGCAAGTATAAGGATAATCTGACTAAAAAAGAAAGAGCAGCCCTTAAGGAACTTACCGAAGACAGGAGTATTACTGTCAAGTCAGCTGACAAAGGGGGGGGGGGAGTGTAGTAGTAATGGATACTAGCTACTACCTCAAAGAGTCTGGTAGGATTTTGAATGATCCACTGACCTATGAGAGATTGGCTAGGGACCCTACCAACTTACATAAAGAAGAATTACAAGGTATATTAAATCATGGTAGACAACTTGGTATCTTGGACGAGAAAGAATTGCAATATCTCATGAGGCAAAAACGGTTATGCCCGTGTTTTATTTCTTACCCAAGACACAAAGACCTATCCAACCCCCCAGGGAGGCCGATTATCTCGGGCATCGGTTCTCTGACACAAAATCTGTCAGAGTACATTGATATCTATCTGCAGAAATATGCTTCCAATGCCACACGAGATACAATGCAGATTTTAATTATTTTATCTGAAATAGAATGGCGACATGACTACACTCTGGTGACTTGCGATGTGTCTTCGCTGTACACTTGTATCAGACACATAGATGGACATGATGCAGTTAAAAGAGTGATGGAGAAAGCTCTAACCATCCCACCGGACCAAAGACATTTTATACTACAGGGGATTCAATTTATTTTGACCCATAATGTCTTTTGGTTCGATGGTACACTGTTTTTACAGAAATGCGGTACTGCAATGGGGACTAGGTTCGTGCCGAGTTACGCCAATAAATTCATGGCAGATTGGGAGGAGGAATCTATTTGGTCAGGGAATCCTTTCGACGCGGGCCTAGTCCTCTGGAAAAGATATATTGATGACATCATCTTTATCTGGCGTGGTGAACACCAAGACCTAGAATCTTTTTTTATGTTACATAAATCAGAATGATCGTAATCTGGTGTTCACATCAGAGAGGAGTAGATCCAGTATTAATTTCCTACATCTGACTATATATATATATATATAGAGGATCGGGTTTTAAAAACTAAAACTTTTTTTAAAGCGGTGGATGCCAACAATTTTTTATTGAATAGCAGTTGCCACCATCCCCGCTGGCTAAACAACATTCCATATGGGCAGTTTCGCGTATTCGACGAAACTGTACTGAAGAGAGTATTTCCAAGAACAGGCAGAGGTTCTTGAGACAAGATTTTTAGAAAGAAGCTATGATCCCAACATGGTACAACAGGCATTAATTAAAACTGCCAAATTAAATAAAAATGAGTTATCGGTTACAAAAACAGTAAGGCCAACACAGAGTTCGTTGTCCCATTCATAACTCAGTACAACCGCGAGGCTCATAAAATGCGGATTATTATTCAACGCCGTTGGAATGTATTGCTAAAGTATCCAGTTTTTAAAATCCATCTCCCTGAGATTCCGTGAATCATTTTTAAAAAAGCAGCCAATTTAAAGGGTAAACTGGCTCCCAGTATATTCCGAAAAGAAGAGAAATCCTTACCTGTACAATGGTTACCGAAACCAGATAGTCAGTAATAATAAATATGAAAATATATGCAATCTCGACCAGTGGGGTAGGGAGAATAGCACAAATGTAAGATCTTACTACTCACATGGCCGGTGACCGCCTAGATGGAATGCTCCTCTATTTCTTCCTCCACCTCGATTGCAACTTCCTCCACCTCTTTTGTAACTTCCTCCACCTCGATTGTAACTTGCTCCACCTCTTTTGTAACTTCCTCCACCTCTTTTGTAACTTCCTCCACCTCTATTGTAACTTCCTCCACCTCTTTTGTTGTTTCCTGATCCTCTTTTTCTTCATCCTTTTTCTTTTTGTCTTCCTCTTTTGCTTCTTCTTCCACTACCTCTATTTGCTCTTCGGCCTTCTCTCCTCCCTCCATCTTCTCCTCTTCCTCAATTTGAATATCATCCATCTTCATTATTTCTAAAGTATAACATCAGTTAAATAACTCCTCCTATTGCTCCACATAACCTCTCCCTATAACTCCTCCTATTGCTCCATATAACCTCTCCCTATAACTCCTCCTATTGCTCCATATAACCTCTCCCTATAACTCCTCCTACTTTATTACTCCATGTAACCCCTCCCGATATCTCCTCCTTTTACTGCCAGTAACCCCTCCCTATAACTTCTCTACTGTTCCATATAACCAATTTCTATAGCTCCTACTGTTTCATATACTGTAACCCATCCCTATAACTTCCCCAGATCCTCCATATAACTACTCCCTATAACTCCTCCTGTTGTTCACTATAGCTGTTCCCTATAATTGCTCATATTGATTCATATAACCACTCCCTATTATTCCTAATTCTCCATATACCGCATCCCTGTAACTTCTACTATTTCGTCTATAATTCCTTTTATTGTTCCATATAACCTCCCCCTATTGCTTCGTATAATTACACCCTATATCTCCTCCTTTGCCTCCATATAGCGATGCCCCTTTAACTGCTTATATTGCTCCATATAATGAGCACTTTTACTCCATATAGCCATTCCCTATAACGCCTCCTAATGCTCCATGTAACCTCTTCCTATAACTTCTATTGCTCGCCATAAGTGCACCCTATAATGCCTCCTATTGCTCTATATTAACACTCCTTATAACTCATATTGTTCCATATAAACCCTCCTATAATTCCTATTGTTCTATACGACTCCTCCTATTGTTACATATAGCCCATCCCTATGATTCCTCCTATTCCTCCATATAATCACTCTCTATTACTACTATTGATCCATATAACCCCTCCTATTTATCCATGTAACCAGTGGTCGACAAATCACCAAAAAATCTACTCGCCGAATAAAAAAATTTACTCGCCACCTAGTACCACACGTGTGCTGCTTAGGCCAATACTAGCTCGCCACAATGTTAAATACACTCGCCCGGGGCGTGCAAATGTATAGGTTTGTCAAACACTGCATATAACCCTTCCCTATAACTCCTCCAATTGCTTTATGTAACAACTCCCGATACTCATCCTATTGCTCAATATAACCGCTCATTATAATTTCTCCTATTGCTCCATTTTACAACTCCCTATAAATCCTATTGCTCCATAGAATCACTCCCTAGAAATCCTGACTTCTCCCTATAACTCCTTTTTGCTCCATATAACCTCTTCATACTGTATATCTCCTTCTATTGCTCAATATAACCATGACCCTGTAACTGCTCCTATTGCTTCATTTAACCACACCACTTAACTCTTATTGCTCCATATAGCGTTCCCTATAACTCTTCCTAATGCTCCATATAACTGCTCCCTATAAATCCTTCTATACTGTAGCTTCGTATAACAGCTCACTTTAACTTCTCCATTTGCTCTCTATAACTGCACCCTATACCTCCTCCTACTGCTCTTTCTTACCACTCCTTATAACTCCTATTTCTGCATATAATCCCTCCCTATAACTCCTCCTTTTGCTCCATATAACAGCTCCCTATAACTGCTTCCATTGATTCATATAACTGCCCCCTATAAGTTCTTCTATTATTCAATATTACCACTCCCAATAACTCCTATTGTTCCATAGAACTCGTCCTATTGCTCGATATTACCTCTCCTAATAACTGTTATTGGTCTATATTATCGCTCATTATAACACCTCCTATTATTCGCTTTAGCCTAGTGGCGGATTTCCCATTAGGCCGGGGGCCCAGGGCGGCAACATTTTGGGGTGGTAAAAATGTCCGCCCCCATATGCATTTTCCGCGCTCTCGGGCCTATCGGTTCTAATGGGAATGCACTTACATGTGTCAGCTGCCTCCTTGCTGCCACCCTATAGTTATTTTGGAACCCCAGCATCAAATGACATTGCGGATGTTCCAAAGTGACATCACATGGCGTCTTGTTGCCATGGCAATGTGAGGTTGTGACATCAAACGCCGTCATTACAACGCCTTACAATGGCAATGCAACGCCATGCGCCATCACATTAATGATGTCCGTGGAATCATTTGACCCAGGGGTTCCAAAGGAGATAGAGGGCGGCAGCAAGGAGGCGACTGATACAGCTAAGTGTCTAGAGGATGCAGATTTTCAAACCCGCCACTGCTTTAACCCCTCATTATAACGATTGCTATTGTATATACAGTATAATCGCTTCCTATAACTCCTCCTATTGTTCAATACAACTGCTGCCTATAACTTATCCTTTTACTTGATATTAGCACAACTAATAACTCAAAAAACAGAAATGCCCAGTGCAGCATCCAAAGTGACAAAACATACACTGGCGACACACTTTATTCGAGCTCGGCTAGTCCCACGAATTCGGGTATACCCGGGTGTATTGAGGTTTGTGACTGTTTTCTGCCCGAGTGCATTGAGGTATTTTCAGGCAGGGATTGAAGCATTTTATTCCCGCTGGCTGCAATACTGCACAGTATATATATATATACTGCATTACAATTCATGAATTTATGCCATCTGGTAGACACGCGAAGCATTGCAGCCTATTAAATCCTAATCATTATCATTTAACAGATCAGCCGCCCGTCAGCCAGGCATGAACCCAGGCTGGGAAGGCAAGCGCAACGGGGCTTGTCAGAGGTGAGGAGCGGCGCATTCCAGGTATCTGCCAGGTACATACTGGGTATTTGCTCGAATAAAGTGTGTCGGTGCAGTATAGTACAATACTTCAGTGCTAAACTGCTCATGAGTACGGATCATTTAGTTAAACCCTTTCGCTAAAGCGTTATAAGCCTGCAGCCAACATCATGGCATGACCAATTTGCAGGTTCTACCTACCTACCTTATTAAATCCTCATTTACCGCTTTTTTTTTGCTGGAGGGAGAATGACTGTAAGAGACGTGTGCAGAGGTATGCAATGGAGACCGTTTAAAGTGAAACAAAAATGTTGCTTTTTTGTGCCTGTTCCTTTAACACAGCAAAACATTCAAAATAAACAAAAGAAAGGCCTACTCCGCTTTGGAGAATATCTACACATTTACTTCAGCCCTCTCTAACTGGGTGGGTAGCTAAGCAAATTACCACCCCCAAACATATATATTTACAGATATACAATAGTTCCATAAGAAAGTCTCTTATCTGTTTCTTGTAGCTGTAGGGGGAGGCCTTTCTGCTCTCCTGGGTTCACATACTTGTGTGCTAAGGCATCGGTTAGCAAACGGGGGGGGGGGGCACGGGGTTTACAGAGGCCCCGCGCTTCTCGAAGGCACTTAAATTAAGTGCCGGGGGTGAGGGAAAGGCCTCTGTAAGATTTACTTACCTTGGCTCCGGCGGCTTCTTAGATGAGTCGCCATGGCAACACAGTGGCAAATTATGCCGTGAGGTCATATGACATCATGTTGCATTGGCAAAGTGATGTCATGATGCCGGAGCCAAAGACGGAGCCGAGGTAAGTGGGGTGGGGCGGGGAGAGAGGGGAATACTGGCAGGTTGTCACAGGGGAAAAAGTTTGCCCTCCTGTGCTATGGCAATGTCAGGGTCCAGGATTAGAGGTCTTGTCCCCTTTGTCTTGCTGTCAGCCTGTAGTCCTACTGCAGTTCAAGACATCTGTTGTTCCCCAGGTCAGCCCAGTTGTGGCTAGGGATCTCTGATCTGTCCTTCCTTGTGTCAGCCCCAATTGTGAGCTAAGGAAATCTTCTTCCTGTGTCTAACATGACACTATTTCACAGAGCTCTGACAGTCTTAATCAACCAGGTGTAGTCTGGTTGATTGCTGGTGTGCAATTAACCAGCACACTGCTGGATTAGAGGCAAGTTTTCTCCAACAGTGATAAGTCCCTGTAACAATGACCACACTGGGTCTGTAATATACAGGAACATGATAACTGCTAATTAGAAAGTGGGGTGGGGCGAGCTTAAACCCTGAGAGGAGGGGTCACACCTCCAAACAACTGATAGTTGCAAATAGCCAAGCAAGCTCAAGAACCCCCAAACCCACTTACCTCATATACAGCATATATATTTATGTCAAAAAGGAGTGCTACTGAGCGTGGCCAAATGTTCAAAACAAAAAACAGAAATGCCCAGCGCAACATCCAAAGTGACAAAACATATAGTATAACAACTCCTGTTGGTTCATATTACCGCTCATTATAACTCCTATGATTCCATATAATCCCTCCCTATAACTCCTCCTATTGTACATATAACTGCTCCCTATAACTCCTCCTATAGTACATATAACCGCTCCTTATAACTCCTCCTATTGTACATATAACCGCTCCCTATAACTCCTCCTATAGTACATATAACCGCTCCTTATAACTCCTCCTATTGTACATATAACCTCTCCCTATAACTCCTCCTATTGCTCCATATAACAACACCCTATAACTCCTCCTATTGTACATATAACCTCTCCCTATAACTCCATATAACAGCACCCTATAACTCCTCCTATTGGATAAACGTTTCCCTCTAACCCTTCCCCAAATCCCAAACTGACACACAAAAATGAGCACATGATCCTAATATACTATATGGGGTTTTATAGACCTAAGATTAAAATATCTCTTTTAGGAGCAGTTGAACTGTAAAATACAGCATCATATTTGTGTTACCTCTTGGTCTGGAAGATGGTATGTTCTCTTCATCGACATGCTTTGTCTTATTCATGCTAAAAAGAGTTAAAATGGTTAAAACAAGCACATCAACAAGAATTTACAGCACACTTTTGGCCGCAGGGCCAGGGGAGTTAGAAGAGAACTCACTATGACCCAGATACACAAAAGTGTGCTAAGCTTTAGCATGCTTTACTCCCACTCATATGAATGTGAGCTGAGGCAGGACCTGGGCCTAATAGCTAGATTAGGGGAGGAAAAAGCCACCCCAGTTGTGGGCACTCAATCCCCCTCAGTGGTGAAATGGTGATAGATAATTAAAATGATCTTTTAATAGGTAAATTAAAATAACGGAGTAACTAACCGACGAAAGACAAACACAAAAATGCTGCCCTCTATTGAAGTGCTAGAGTGAGCAATGTGCTACTGGGAGCAATGTTTAGGATGATACTAGCCTACATAAGCCAGTCCAAATTACATATGATCAAGGCAATAATGGCTCCTTATTGGAGTGGCTAACATAGGATTGAGCTTACTATTGTGTTAGGAAGTGTACTTAAAATATAGCTTATGTACTGTATCTGAAGTAAATAGCTATAGGATTGCTGCACAGAACTAGATTAAATAAGTAGCTCTGTATATAATAATCTATATGAAGGGATCAGTACCCTGTAGTTAGTAACTACTGTAACAGTATATATCACAAGTCTGTGCATGTGATAGGTTGTTACCAGGACTCCTAGAAGGCAGCATAATTAGTAAATAAATAGCTATATATAAATATATATATACAATGATCAGTAAGAGGGAATCAGTACCCTGTAACTAGTAACCACTAGTATATATCACAAACCTGTGCGTATGAGAAATGGTAACATTAGTTCCTAGACAGCAGCGGTACATGTGGAAGGTTGTTGACCATGCAGAGTTCCAATAAGAAACCACAGCGTCTGACACAGTGTGTGATTTGCAGTGGAGACACAATGCAACTGTTCCCCAGATAGCTGCAAACTAGGAGTGAAGAGCACACAGAGGACTAGTTGTAAGGAATCCACTCCTGGGTTTGGCTGGAGCTCACTTTTGCAGAGTTGGTGAACTCTCAGACAGACCTCCCCTTGGATCTGCAAGCACTATCACCTGTGCTTGCAATTACTGCAGCTCTGTTTCTCTGCTCTGTCATTGGAGGAATTCCCACACACCCCTGTCTATGGATTGGTTTCCTGTCCTTCTCATACTGGGGTTTTCCCTGTTCCTCATTGCTGAGCATAACCCAAGATTCACTTGGATGTAACTGTTTTTGCCACAAGCTACACTGCCTTAGCCTTGCCTTGTTCCTGAGACCTGCGGCATTCACCCTAGCATAGGCCTGCTATCTGGTCCTGTGTTGAAGCGCTGGATCCCCAGTGCCATCCTTACCTTGCTCCTAAGACCTGAGCATTCACCCCTGGCAGAAGTCTGCTTCCTGGTTCCTGTGCTGAAGCGCTGGATCCCCAGTGCCAGCCTTGCCTTGTTACCGAGACCTGCATTCTCCCCTTGCAGAGATCTTATCTTGGGCTGCTCCTTGCGCAGAGGCTTTTCCTGTGCTTCAGCTGCTACGCTGAAGTGGTGTGCACCTGACTTTCTGTTGCCGAACTCCAGCATGGACATCGACTACCCTACCGTCTCCAACCCTGACCCTGGCCTGCCTATGGATTACCCTGGCTTCTCCAACCCTGACCCTGCTACGATTGACTATGGGCTGCACAACCCTGAACCGACTTTGTGGTCTAATGTTGGTGTATTCACATCCCTACCTCAGCCCCGCGGTCCGGTCCCGGTTTGTGGTGAGCACGTCCGTTACACTAGTACAGGGGTGCACAAACTGGGGGCGTGAGATTATCTGTGGGGGGCATGGGGTTTACAGAGTCCCCAGGTGCTTCTCAAAGGCATTTAAAGGGAAGAGCACACAGAGGACTAATAGATCCTAATACCAGAGGCATGAGTGCTAGTGAATAGACAATGAGGGGGCCGTAGAGTTACATGGACACCCTAATGCGGACTGCAAACCCCTGTTACAGCAGAGGCAAGTTCCTACAGCAGTATGGCTCGGTCTTAGAATGTACTAGTCCTCCGTGCAGTCACTTGGGGCAGATTTACAGAGCTCCGCTAGTTACTTAACGAGAAGTTAAGTTAACCTCCTGTTAAATGCTAACAGGATCTTCAAAGCTCACAAAGACCTCTTACTGCTAAGGTGGCCTTCGGTCAACTTTAAGGGCCGTTTGTGTTATTGATATGCAAAAGAGATGTGGAACACCTTATCTCATACCCACAGCAGGCCATTAATTACTGCTAGCCTTAACGCTATGTTCTTTTAGGTCATGGCTATACCTGACATTAGATGCTTCTAGCATCTCCCCCCCTGGTCGTAGATATTTATTTAAGCCTGGTCCATGCTGCTGAAGTGGACTACTTTGGCTTCCTATATTACTTTAGCAATGTAAGAAACCAAGTGAATACCCTGGCCTAGTCCCCAAAATGTAGCCACAATGTACAGAATTAACCCCTTGAAAGCCATAGTTGCCATGAAGGC
This sequence comes from Ascaphus truei, assembly GCF_040206685.1. Taxonomy (NCBI): domain Eukaryota; kingdom Metazoa; phylum Chordata; class Amphibia; order Anura; family Ascaphidae; genus Ascaphus; species Ascaphus truei. The sequence goes on from NW_027456943.1 coordinate 207,372, forward strand.
ATGCAGTATGCATGCCTTAATGGTTACTAAGATAACCAGAGGGTTAATAACAATACACTAACTACCTTACAACCCACTGTATATCATGAACAATATTACATAACTCACTAATAAGTGTACGTGTGAAAGTGTACAGCTTATAGATTATTACATAACTCACTAATAAGTGTACGTGTGAAAGTGTACAGCTTATAGATTATTACATAACTCACTAATAAGTGTACGTGTGAAAGTGTACAGTTTATAGATTATTACATAACTCACTAATAAGTGTACGTGTGAAAGTGTACAGCTTATAGATTATTACATAACTCACTAATAAGTGTACGTGTGAAAGTGTACAGTTTATAGATTATTACATAACTCACTAATAAGTGTACGTGTGAAAGTGTACAGTTTATAGATTATTACATAACTCACTAATAAATGTACGTGTGAAAGTGTACAGTTTATAGATTATTACATAACTCACTAATAAGTTTACATGTTTGACCGCCGACAGAGGGGGAGAGTTGGGACAGGTGTCCTGGGCCCGGTTGCTGCCCAGGGCCCAGACGGCTGGCTTTGGAAGTTGGGGCTGACTTCTGGCCAGGCCTAACTTCTTTGCCCAGCTGCTGGTCGTCACGTTGCTGCCGGGTCCCAGTTTCGTATGTATTTGGGGGGTAAGAGTTTAAAAAAAAATGTATTTTGGAAAGGGGGGGGGGGGTTGTATGTATTTGGGGGGTGGGAAGTTTTATGTATGGGTTTGGGGGGTGGGGTGAGGGTTGTGTGTATTTGGAGTTTTGTATATATGGGGGGTGGGAAGGTTTTTTGATATGTATTTTGTCGGGATGATTGTATGTGTGTGTGTGTGTGTGTGTGTGTGTGTGCAGCCAGGGGGAGGGGGATGAGTATGAGGAGGGTGGATTGAGGGAGAGGGATTGAATGAGAGTGGAGTAATTGATGGAGGGGGGAGGGTGAGAGCAGTGGGGGTGAGGGTGGGAGTGAGTGAGGAAGAGAGGGGGTAAGAGTGAGATGGAGGGGAGAGAAATACATGGGAAGAAGGGGGGAAATAGAGGAGCATGGAATCGAGGTGTGCAATGGAGGGGCTTGCAAGATCGCCGACACGGGAGTGGGGGCTGACAACTCTAGTCATGGGCCCTGCGAAATCTGTCTGCGGCCCTGTGTACAAATGAAAGTATACGTTTATAGAATACTACATCACTCACTAATAAGTGTACGTGTGAAAGTATACACTTTTAGAATATTACATCACTCACTAATAAGTGTACGTGTGAAAGTATACACTTTTACAATATTACATCACTCACTAATAAGTGTACGTGTGAAAGTTTAAGGATTCTGCTTGATCCATGCTGGGTTTTCACTACGTCCAGGTTTTCTGTCTCTCCTGCTTTTTCTGCTCACTGCGGCCATTTTGGGTACTGGCAGCCTGCTTTATAAGGCTGCAGTTACCATAGGGAGTCGCCGAGCAAAGTTCTATTATTTGCAGCTCCTGTTGGTCTTTGTAGTTATGCCTTACCCTCTTGCCTGTTTGGTTTCCCTGTTGCTGACCCCGGACTGTGACCCCGACCTCGCTGCCTTCCGCCTGCCCTGACCTTTGCCTGTCTCCTGGACTTTGCAACACTGCCGCCAGCCCTGACCCCTGCTTCCATATCGACTACGGATATTCTTACAGGACTCTGTCCCAGTGCCCGGGTCGGTTTATTTGTATCTCTACCTCAGCCATTCGGGTCCATTTCCTGATTTCAGATGAGCACTGTAACATTTTGCTCGGCCAAACATGGACCCCGCTGAGGTAGAGCGAGCTTTATCTCTCCAAGGCGAACTACTCGGAGATCATGAAACACGCCTTGCCCTGCAAAACCAACAGCTGGCACTTTTTAGAAGCCGACTTCAGGACATTTTTACACGGTTGGACACACGCCAGGTGAGTTATACCCCTGCATCACCCTTACCGGAAGCTTCTCCGGCGCCAGCCCCATCACTCCCTATGCCCAGGGAACCACGGATCCCAATGTCTCTGCGTTATGGAGGGGACCCTATTGCTTGTAGAGGGTTTCTGAACCAATGCATGATTCAGTTCAAACTCCATCCCTCCATGTTCTGCACTCACCGATCCAGGGTAGTCTATGTTATTTCCCTACTAACGTATGAGGCCTTGGCCTGGGCTTGCCCTCTGTGGGAAAGAGAATCCCCACTGATCAACGACTCCGTTTCCTTTTGCCAGGCATTTAAAAGAGTATTTGATGCCCCCGGTCGCGTCTCCTCCGCTTTAGCTTCACTTTTTCGAATCCAACAAGGAATCCGTAACACGGGCCAGTATGCCATTGAGTTCTGAACCCTTGCTGCGGAGACGGGCTGGAATAATGAAGCTCTGGTGGCAGCATTTTGGCAGGGGCTTTCTGGGTGTTTAAAGGATGAACTGACTTGCCGGGATCTTCCCCAAGATCTGGAGGAACTGATTGCCCTCTATCAAAATGGACCTCCGGATACAAGAACGGCAGACCGAGCATGCCCAGTCTCCAAAAACTCCAACAATTCAGCTAGCTCACCATTTCAACAGTCCTCTTACTGCACCTCGCCCAGATGAGGAACCGATGCAATTAGGGGATACCAAATTATCTGAGATGGGGAGAACTAGGAGACGAACCAGGGGGCTGTGCCTGCACAGTGGACTCAAAGGTGTACCGTGTCCGAGACTGTCCTAAATCAGGAAAACCCCAATGCCCAGTGAAGATAGAGGAATATTCTCTGGGCATTTCTTCTATTCCTTCACCACAACCTTCACGGCTCCTCCTGCCGGTTTCACTCTCCTGGGGACCAGCATCCATTTTCACTTAGGCTTTGTTGATTTAGGAGCCACAGGGAACTTTATTGACCATGCACTCAACTCGCTTCCTCTCCATACTAGTGAGATTCCCTCAGCAGTAGTCGCTATTGATGGAAAACCTCTGATACCTGGGACCATCACTCCCGAGACTAATCCTTTGCTGGTTAAGGTTGGGGCACTTCACAAAGAGTCACTATCATTCTACGTCATTTGCTCTCCCTCCACTCCAGTGGTTTTAGAACTTCCCTTGCTGCGGCACTACAACCTCAAGATCGTTTCAGCGACCAATCAAGTGACAGCCTGGGGGCAACATTGCATGGATCTTGTCTTCCAATGTCTCGCACCATCTCCGAGGTTCGGCTACCTACTGAGACTTCCACATCATGCCTTCCAGTTTACCAGGAATTTGCCGAAGTATTTGACAAAAAACAGGCAGAGGAGTTACCGCCACACTGACCTTATGATTGTGAAGTCGATCTACTCCCAGGGCCCATCCCTCCTCGAGGCCGCACCTATCCCCTTTCGGAACCAGAAACCAAGGCTATGCGGAAATACATTTTGGAGAACCTTCAGCGTGGGTTTATTTGCAAATAAAGTTCTCCTACTGGAGCGGGTTCCTTCTTCGTTTCCAAAAAAGATGGTTCTCTCAGGCCATGTATCGACTACAGAGGCCTAAATAAAATCACCGTAAAATACCGATATCCGCTGCCCCTCACCCCTGAACTCTTCGAACGCTTACGCAAGGCTACGATCTTCACCAAACTGGATCTTTGAGGAGCCTACAATTTGATCCAGATCAGAGAGGGTGATGAGTGGAAAACAGCCTTTAATACCTGTGACGACCACTACGAATATCTAGTCATATCATTCAGCTTATGCAACGTTCCGGACGTTTTTCAAAATTTCATCAATGTGATATTCCGGGATCTACTGGACCAGTTTCTCGTAGTATATCTGGACGATATCCTTATCTTTTCCAATTCTTTTACCGAACATCAGGTACAGGTTTGATTGGTTCTCCAAAGATTTTGGGACCACTCCCTCTATGCCAAGCTCGAAAAGTGTCAATTTCAACAGTAGATTTCTTTCCTTGGGTATTTCATCTCTTCCCTTGGGTTCAAGATGGATCATGCAAAAGTATCGTCAGTGCTGGACTGGCCCTTACTGCTAGGCCTTAAACCGATACAACGATTTCTTGGGTTCACCAACTACTATCGACGATTCATCAGGAATTTTTCTAAGGTGGTTGCACCCATTATGGCTCTTACAAAGAAAGAGACGAATCCTAATATATAGCCCGCTGAGGCTCTTCTGGCTTTCGAGAAGCTCAAGTCCGTCTTTTCATCCGCACCTGTGCTAATCCATCCAGATTCTACGAAACCCTTCGTGCTTAAAGTGGACGCATCTATTATCTGGCAGCCAGAGCTGTTCTTTCTCATCTGGCAGCAGGAGCTGTTCTTTCTCAAAGGAAGAATTTTCATGGGAAACTCTTCCCCTGTGCCTTCATTTCTAATACATTTTCTACTGCTGAAAGGAACTATGATGTTGGAAATCGGGAACTTCTGGCTATGAAAATGGCTCTTGAAGAATGGAGACATTTGCTTGAGGGGACAGTGTCTTCCCAATTTCGAAGTGAGGTATTGCAATGGGGTCATAACTCTAAGACGGATCCCAATTCATCTCTAGATTTTGGAAGGACTTCTGCCAAAGAATGGGTATCTCCTTACATTTCTCTTCTTCCTACCATCCCCAGTCCAATGGTCTCACGGAAAGGACCAACCAGTCCATAGAACAATTCCTCCGCTGTTTTGTTTCTGAGCTACATAATAACTGGGTTGATCTGCTCCCGTGGGCTGAGTTTTCCCGTAATGCTATGAAGCACGATTCAACACTGGAATCACCGTTCTTCTGTTCATCTTCATAACTCAATAATAAGTGTATGTGTAAAAGTATACGGCTTATAGAATATTACATCACTCACTAACAAGTGTACGTGTTAAACTATACGGCATATAGAATATTACATAACTCACTAAATAGTGTGTGAGTGAAAGTATAACTTATAGAATATAAGCTGATAAACCCGGCATTGCCCGGGATGTAATTTTCCCATTCCCCCTCTGTCTCTGCACCCCCTACTCTCTCCGCTCCCCCTGTCTCTCTCCGCTCCCCCCTCTCTCTCCATTCACTTCCCTCCGCCTTCCCCTCTCTGCCCCCCTTTCTTTTCCTCCCCTGTTCACAGCAATCCGGTCCCCCCTGCACATGAATGCGGCCCCCCACTGGTCTCAACTCCCCCCCGTTCACAGCTCCATTCCCCCCCATTCACAGCTCCATTCCCCCCCATTCACAGCTCCATTCCCCCCCATTCACAGCTCCATTCCCCCCCATTCACAGCTCCATTCCCCCCCTTGTTCATAGCTCCATTCCCCCCCATTCACAGCTCCATTCCCCCCCTTGTTCACAGCTCCATTCCCCCCCCCCTTGTTCACAGCTCCATTCCCCCCCATTCACAGCTCCATTCCCCCCCTTGTTCACAGCTCCATTCCCCCCTTGTTCACCGCTGTTGCCTCCCCATTTACACCTCTGCCCCCCCCTTCACAGCTCTGTTTCCCCTCCCCCTTCACAGCTCTGTTTCCCCTCCCCCTTCACAGCTCTGTTTCCCCTCCCCCTTTATAGCTCCGTTCCCCTCCCCCTTTATAGCTCCGTTCCCCTCCCCCTTTATAGCTCCGTTCCCCTCCCCCTTTATAGCTCCGTTCCCCTCCCCCTTTATAGCTCCGTTCCCCTCCCCCTTTATAGCTCCGTTCCCCTCCCTCTTCACAGCTCCGTTCCCACACACACACACACACACACACACACACACACACACACACACACACACACACACACACACACACACACACACACACACACACACACACACACACACACTGTCACAAACAGACACACTGTCACAAACAGACACACACACTGACACACACACACTGTTACTCTCACACAGACTCATGTAAGTAACATTTACAGCTGAAGCAGAAGAAGCAGCCTCCCCCCCAGTAGTTCACATGCAAAGTTCTGAAGCAGCAGCTCTCCTCCTCTCCACTGACAGCACAGATCACCCTCCCTCCTCCCCCCGTTGCTTACAGGCCATCTCCCATCCCATACTTCAGGCAGCAGGGAGCTTGAGTCAGCGAGGACTGCACGCACGCTCCGAGGAGAATGGAGGAGGGAGAGCCAGGGGCAGCAGTGAGTGCGGCCGGCCAGGTGGAACCCCTGGGACTGCTCCACGGAGTCCCAGGGTTCCGCGGAGCCCTGATGGAGAATCACTGTGTATATAATGACGTCACCCTGCCTTGCACTCAGAGACCGCGAGAGGCAATGAGAGCCAGGGCCCACACCGTAGTCAGGCAATGAGAGCCAATGACAGCCAAGGTCCACCCCGCAGTCAGCCAATGGGAGAGCTTAACAGCAAATGAGAGCGCGCACAAACCCACAGACAAACATCGTTTGAGTTTTATATATAAATTACATAACTCATTAATACGTGTACGAGTGAAACTATACGCATATAGAATATTACATAACTTACCGGTCGTAATATATATAGCCTGCAATGGCCGATGTTAGAGCCACTGCTCCAAGCAGGCTACATATCAGGGCTGTTCTACCCTTGGTCGAAACTGTATAAAAAAGAAAAATCTTGGTTATTACTTGTGAGCAATGCACCCCCCTCCCCCCCCCCCAGATATTGGGTAAATGGGATAAGAGATTTAACCCTTCAGTGCAAAGGGGGCCCGGCAGCACAGGTGAGGTATTCCTACGTAAGACTGACCATTTAACCCTTTAAACACGTCAGTGTCATTAGGTCACTTTGTTCCTACCTGGGACTGACCCTTTAACGCATTAAACACATCACTGTCATTAGGTCACTTTGCTCATTAGTAGGACTGACCCTTTAATCCATTAAACAAGTCACTGTCATTAGGTCACATAGGATGAATAAAAGGATTAAATCCCACAGAATCTGCAGAATATGTTATTCTCCCCCTGCTAAATGTACCCATGCCCCCTCTACTATCACTACACCATGCCTCCTCTACTATCACTACACCATGCCCCTTCTACTATCACTACACCATGCCTCCTCTATGATCACTACACCAAGCCCCCTCTACTATCACTACACCAAGCCCCCTCTACTATCACTACACCATGCCCCCTCTACTATCACTACACCATGCCCCTTCTACTATCACTACACCATGCCTCCTCTATGATCACTACACCAAGCCCCCTCTACTATCACTACACCATGCCCCCTCTACTATCACTACACCATGCCCCCTCTACTATCACTACACCATGCCCCCTCTACTATCACTACACCATGCCCCCTCTACTATCACTACACCATGTCCCCTCTACTATCACTACACCATGTCCCCTCTACTATCACTACACCATGTCCCCTCTACTATCACTATACCATGCCTCCTCTACTACCACTACACCATGCCTCCTCTATGATCACTACACCATACCTCTTCTACTATCACTACACCATGTCCCCTCTACTATCACTACACCATGCCCCCTCTACTATCACTACACCATGCCCCTTCTACTATCACTACACCATACCTCCTCTACTATCACTACACCATGCCTCCTCTACTATCACTATACCATGTCTCCTCTACTATCACTATACCATGCCTCCTCTACTGTGGCGCTGAAAGGGTTCCCAGCCTTCCCAATAAAGGTTAATCCTGACTTGGAGCCTCAACACCAAGTTTCCTAGAAGCTGGGGACAAAAGGATTGTATGTATTGCTATGTATTTTACAATGCCTGTTGAAGAATAAAATGACCCCTTTTTTACGTTTTCCCTGTTCCCGGTCAGTGAGGTTGCTGGGACTTTTTATTCCTGAGTTTCAGGGGGGATATTCCGGTGTAAGTCTTTGCAGAATGTGTGTACTGCTGCGGCAGAGTTTTTCGAGCATTTGCCCGTTCTCTACCGCAGCAGTAACCTGGCGCGCGCCGGAGGGTGCCGGGCGCGCGCCGAAGCAGCGGAAGAGCGCCCTCCGATCGGGGCGCTCTCCCTACCGCTGCCGGGTCCGCCGGGTCCCCCGGAACCCCCTGCCGCCGTCCCGCGATCGCGGGACACCAGGGCTCCCTCGGGGAGCCCTGGACGCGCGTGCAGGGGGCGCTGACACCCGATGACGCGTGACCGCGCATCGGTGACGCGCGGCACGCCGAGGGAGTGGGGCTAGCAAGCCGGGGCATCCCCCGGCTTGCGGAACCAGCCCCACTCGAATAAAACGTGTCGGTACTGTACGTGGTCGGGGGCCAAATATACCGGTCCTCCGACCAAAGTACCCAGCAAACAGGCTTGTTTTTCCGGTACGCGTATTTACACATTCCCCTGAACATATCTCTCCTTGAAAACAAATCAAAGGGGAGACGGAATGAGGTTGAGAGGTGTCCTGGAACAAGATTCATATCTCTGTTCACCCCCCTTTCTTTGTATCTTCTGCTTGTCAGTTCCTTAAGTCCAGCTGCATGTATTATGCCCCCCACACACACTGTGCCTGTGTGATGTATTACAATGTTACCTTTTCTGCCTCTGTGCAAGAAGCCTATGAGTTGCAACAGCAGCCCCTAAGATCTTTTCTCAGAATGGGCTATTCTGCCCTCCCCTGTCTTGCTGACAGTTAGTCTGTCCCTAGACTATTCCTGTTACCCAGATTCCTCTTTACTTCCTTTTCCTTCCTGACACTGGCTGAGTGAGTATGTTTCAAGTTACACTCCTCTGGCAAGGTCCAATCCTTTTTACCTGTCCTAAACTACAAAGCATCCACAGAGATACACTTTCCCAACACAACATCACATCCACAAGTGCCTGTATTCACTGCTGCTTTTCTAATAAAGTGAAGAAAATATAACAGGACTTGGTGTGCTTGGAAAGAGGGCCGAGTTAAAGCTATCTGGGGCTATTCACACATCACACGTGACCTGGCTTCAGAATAAGAGGTGTCGAGGTGCTAAGTGGATGGGGCCGGGGCGGAGTACTGGTCCGGAGTTCAGAGACTCCCCGTGGGGAAGGTACTCCAGTTCCCCGGACTCAGTGGAGCATGCTAATGTATATGTCCAGCCTACAGGGCATCCCGATCCGGCTCAACATGCCTCCTCCCCTGAGGAGTCAACCTGAGTATGAACCCCTGTTCTTATTGGGTGGTGGGAGGAATTTCCCACGCTCCGCTTGGCAGTTGATCCGACTTCCATAGTAAATATAGCGGAGCGGAGTGTATGTAAACCCCTCGACCGAGCCAGAGAACCAGACCTTCCTGCGACTAAAGACGGTAAGGCAAGGGCAGACTTTTCAAAGATGCCATGTTGTAAATAGCAGAGTATCCAGCTTCGGTTGTACATCCAGGAAAGCCTGGCCAGCTGAATCTATGTCAGACGCGAGGACCAAGATCCCTTAAAAAGAGGAATCCCAACCGGACAGTTTTTACGTACATGGAGAAGCTGCTCAAACACGGAGTATTTTAAGGTACAAGCAACCAAAATGAAAAATAATTTTTCTGAGAGAGGCTACTGTAACAGGGGACTTACCCTGTTCAGAAAACTTGCCTCTAATCCAGCAGTGTGCTGGTTAATTGACCAGCACCTGGCTGGATTAGAGGTGTTAGAAAAAGCCTGCCTTTGAGACAGGAAGTGAGACTCCTTAGCTCACAACTGAGCTGAACTAGGAGACAGGGCAGAGATTTATTAGTCCACAACTGGGCTGAACCAAGGAAGGACAGATGTCTTGAGCGACAAGCTGACCACAGGACAAAGGGGACAAGATTCTAACCTGGAGCCCGGATATTGCCTTAGCACACAGGGGTGCGGATCCAAGAGAGCAGAGAAGCTTCCCCTACCGCAGCCCAGCTGACAGATAAGACTTTTCGTATAAGACTATTATCTATGTGTATGTGTATTGATAAATGTCTCCATGATTTGGGGCTGGTAAATAGCTTAGCTAACCAACCCAGTCAGAGAGGGCTGAGCTACATCTGTAGATAGTCTCCAAAGCAGAGATAGGTTTTTTTTGTTTGGCTTATTCTCTTATATTGATTTTTGCTGTGTTTAAAGCGACAGGCACAATAAAGCCTTGTTTTAATTTCAACTTAAAACAGTCTCCATTGTGTACCTCTGCACATGTCCTCCTACAGCTACATTAACACAAACATTAAATGACCCTACCATAGAACTCTAAAAACCTCTAGGGCGGAGCTACTGGAAGAGAAATGACCAAATGAAAACAATAGTGAAATAAGGTGTATAGCCAAATGCAGCAACAGATGGAGAAACATTAACAACATTGTCAATCAACATTGGAACATCCTAAAAAATGATTTAAATACAGTTTTAACAACATGGCCAAGCATAATTTGGAGAAGGTCACAAAATCTAAAAAACCGATGTGTTAAAAGCCATTTTTGCAGAAAAAAATCAACAAGCACATGGCTAGGTAAACAAACCTCAGGTTGCCACGTGCAAGGCCTGCGACTTTGTATTACCAAGTAAAACCTTTACTAACTGGGATAACTCCATAACCCATCATTTAAAACCTTTAATTAACTGCAAAAGTGTTGGAGTTATCTATCTGGTCTCCTGCGTGTGGACAGAAATATGTGGGGAAAACTCAAAGAATTTAGAAGAAGGTTTTTAGACCATCTTGGCTCAATAAGATATGTATTTGTATTTAATTTGATGTAATAAAATGTTACTATTTTGTTCCTTAGTTCTGATTCCAATGGGTCATTTGACCGACTTACAGTAACATGAACTGGTAGACCACTGTTGTCTGCATCATTAGTTCAAAGCATTGAGTGAAAATTTATGGGGAATCTTTTTGATCCTTTTTGGGATCTACTCTGTTCTACTATGAATTATCTCTTATGCACCTGCTTCATTTCCCATGTAACATTATGAGGACATATCTAGCGAGAGCGGTTTGATTTATCTGTTTGTTATCACCTACATGTGTGGACAGAAATATGTGGGAAAACTCACAGAATTTAGAAGAAGGATTTTAGAACATCTTGGCTCGATAATAAAAAGCATAGATATTAGAGAATTCCTGGGCTCTTTCTCATTATATGTAGTTTGCCCATTTTTATTTTTTATCGCTGAGATCTGAGATTTGACTCTCAAACTTCAAAGTTTATTTGCCAGCAATCGGTCTGCCTTGTTACCCTTATCGTAATATCTTTGGTTCGTCCATCTTGATGCTCCCTCTACTTCATCTAGTTGGAGCTGTTTAAGTTCAGTCCTTGTTTTCTGTAGTAGTTTTAGTTTATACCGTTTTTTTGAGGGATTATTTTTATGCTGTTGTTCCAGTTTAATCAGTTTGTCAGAGATTTCTTTACCTTTTCCAGTTTAATTTTTTTCCTGTACGAAGCTACGGAAATAAAATCTCCTTTGATTGATGCCTTATGGGCTTCCCATAGCATTGCTGGGGCTGAGACTGAGCCATTGTTTATTGTAACGTAATCTAACAGTTTTAGTTTAATTGTGTTCTCTATTTCTAGTTCAATACAGAGTCGTTTGGTTTCCATTTGTACGGGTTATTTTTGACAAAGGGAAGAGAGAGGACCAAGTAGATAGGGGTGTGGTCAGACCAAGTTATTGGGCCTATGTTTGACTGGGAAGATGCCTGCAGAATATTTTTGGTACCCAGAAAATAATCAATCCTTGAGTAAGTCGAGGACTTGTCCTGTTCTGGGACGCATATAGTATTCATATCCACTGTTATTACAGTATTAAAGATGGTAACGTTTTCTAGTCTAAGGATTCTAAGACTGGCTTTAGGAAGTCGGTTTGGTTTTCATTAGGAAAATCGTATATACGTTTATGAGGGACACCGGGAACCCTGAGAGGGACCCCTCTACAATTAGATATCTAGCTCCTGGATCTGCCACTGCTTTAGTAGGGACGAATGGGACATTATTCATAATTAGGATGGCAACCCCTCTTTTTTTACTAGTAAACGACGCAAAGTATGATTGGGGGAACGTGTTCTTAAATGTGTTTGGTAGGGAGGGGGTATTAAAATGAGTCTCTTGTATGAACAGGATGTCTCCTTTTGTTTTTTTAAATTCCTGGAATGTAAGTCTCCTCTTTCTAGTATACAAATGCCCCGAGGGGCAAAAAGGTGAAACCTCGCTTCTAACACAGGACTGGGAGGGTGTCTAGATAATTAAAAATCCCTGAACACTAGCGCGAAGGGTGGTGCTCACTGGGGAAGGTGAAATATGGGAAGGTGAGACAGGAAAGTATCCCCTTGAGGTAGTGGCACACACCTAACAAATTAAAACTCGGTTTTATTAACGTAATTAAAATGAAGTGTACGGGATATGGAACAAAACAAAACAAATACGTGAACAGATAATAAAAATCGGAGTGTGATTACACAAGGGTGACTGATGATATTGCAAAAACACTTAGAGAGTATATAATTAAACTCTTCTACCACAACAAAATTCGTGTATGTGTGTTTATTTTTATCACAGTTGTCCTGTTTAAATGAACAGAGAGAGAATTCCCTGAATATCTTGAGACCCTATTATTGGTTGGGTTTCTCATGAAAATTGCATATCTCCCATAATATCTAAGTCTGCAAAATCTTAGGTAATTAACCAACTGTCTAGGTTGAAGAGGTGTATATGACAACAACTTAAACCTTAAGTGGGTGGGTATAATAACCCCTCCACCACTGGGCATTGATTACTTAAATGCACAGTTAAGTAATACTGGAGACTGAACAGCAGAGGAAAGTGACCTCTGTGGTGCTTTGATCAGTAATCAGCTTCACTTCTCAACATCAACACATATAAACAATATGACGATACAGTGATACCAGATAAAATATCCTTTAAAGCTTTCAATCTATCCATAGATTGGATTTTGCAGTTTATACATAGACATTCGTCTCCCTTTAGCACCCTATGTACCAGCAGGAGTACAAAGTTTAGTCTTAGTATTCTATAACTTATTCCCTCAGATAGGGGGATGGGGGACGGGGGAGATGGAGATGGTTGAGAGGGGGAAAAGGAGGGGAGGGGGGAGGAGTCCTAATTTCAGTTGTACATTGACCACTTGACCTTTGCTACATTGCGGAGGGGGGGTGAGGAGGAGGAAGGGGGAGGAGAAAGGGGGGGAGGCAGCTGGGAACAGGGAGGGAGGGACAGGGAGGGAGGGGGAGGACTCCCTTTATCAATGTAACTACCCCTCCCTAAAATCAAAAAAGACCTGCAGGCATGGAACAAATTCCAGATATCATGGATGGGCAGAATCATATCCACCAAAATGAATATCCTCCTGAGACTTCTATATGACTTCCAAACCCTCCCGATAAACATTTCCCGGCCTGAACTTAAAAATATTCAAAACAGAATATTTAAATTCATTTGGAAAGATAAAAGACCGAGAGTATCAAGATCGGTAATGTTGGCCCCAAGGAAGAGCGGAGGCGTGGGGGTTCTGAGTATCATTAAATACTACAAAGAGGCCCAACTAAAACAAATGGTAATATGGAATAATGACCCAGCATCCTGTTGCTGGTTAGGAATTGAAACTCACGACGCGAGACCTCTATCCCTTACTGCAGCTCTGTGAACACACGAGACTAAAGAGACGTTAGCAAGAAGATTTTACTTAGGATCGATGAAGTGCACAGGGAGCATCTGGTCCAAAAACGAGAGGAAATTTGCATTGGCCTCCTCTCCATCTCAACTAACCCCCATATTCAAGAACCCAGAGTTTCCACCTGGATGCTCTCAATAATAATTCTCTCAGTTTAAGAGCCTTAATATCAAAATTGCAAAAGACATGATAGAAAAGGGGAAGATCTTGTCTTTTCAGGCACTTAAAGACAGATACCCAACACAAGATTTACAGCTTTTCAACTTCCTTCAAATTAGACATTTACTCTCAACAATGTTCAATAACGCAAGGTTTCCAAATTTATAAAAATTTGAAATATACTGCAAAAAAGGTACCTACCAGAGAGGACTGATTTCGGGAACATACGTGGGAATCGAATTCTCAATACCTACCCAAACGCATAACTATATGTTAAAATGGGCGGAGGATCTCAACGTTGAAATAGATAGGGAGGACTGTGAGTATATCTGGGAATCAGCAGCTAAAACCTCAATTTGTACAATAACAAGGGAAAATATTTACAAAATTCTATTTCAATGGTACCTAACTCCTAGTAAGCTGAGCCAGATCTTCCCAGGAGCACCTGTTCTATGCTGGAGAGGGTGTGGCCTGAGAGGAGATATGGCCCACATTAGGTGGATGTGTCCATGGATTTAGAACTTCTGGACTGTAATGGGGGGGAGGGGGATGGGACTACCAGTCCCCGTCCCTCTTCCTCGACTATCTTGAATGGATCATCCCTCCCCTCCCTCCCTTCTCCCCCTCTATACCTACCTCCCATACCCTCCTTTCGCCTCTCTTTCCTATCCTCTTCTGTCTACTCTAAGCTTTGAACAAGGAACCCAAAATGGATCAAGACATTTGAAACCGAGGGCTCAGGTGAAAAATAAATCCGTACAGAATTTCAAACCACCAAATGTATTTAGAATCTAAAGACAGAGAAGGAAAACGTTGATTATGAGTTTGTGATGTGAAGACTACTAACTAACTGTAATTTGTCTCAACCCGCCGGTGAGGAACGAAATGTAAAAATGTGTACATCCTTGTAAACGCAATAAAAATTTGAAACAAAAAAGAAACCGCATAGATACTCTTCTCTCACGGCATGTAAGAGGAAAACATGGAGGAGACGCCAAAAGTCTTCATTTCCAGGGTATCGATCACATACCGCAAAGCATCAGAAAGGGAAATTGGGATAAGCTACTCCTGCAAAGGGAAGCGAGATGGATCTATACTCTGCACACTCAATCTCCAAACGGCATTAATGAGGGCTTAATGTACACCACCTTCCTGTAAACTCAATCCCTTTCACAATGAATTTGATCTGTGTTTCAGGGAGACCCCCAATGTTCACCAGGTTATAGAGTATGGCGTCACATCCATGCACATGATCTATACTAGTGCACAGTCACACGTTGCCATGATGAAATTGTCCCCCCATTTAAAGCTGCAGTTCAGTCAATATCCTGCATGTGTTTTTTTTTTTTAATAAATCAGTTCTGTAGTAAGAAAAAATACTTTTAGCATTTTCTGTTTTAAAAAACAACAACTTTGAAAGACCAATTTTCTTGTATTCTATTTTAACAACCATTTGCTAAGGCACTGCCCCTTCATGTCCTGTCACAAGCCCTGGCACACCCCTTGGTCAGCCCTGCCCTCCCTCTAGCACATGTCAGTGCAGGAGTGCTCATGAATATTCATGAGCTTCCACTGAGTGACAGAAGCAGAGGAAAAACATATGCCATATCTAAAGATCTTGCCAAATTTTGCCGATCAATACATGGAGAACAAATTGACTGGCAGCTATACAGTTCTTTAGGTAATTAGAGATTGCCCACATGAAACTATTGAAGTAAAAAAATTAACTAAAAAAAAAAAAAGACTGAACTGCAGCTTTAACACCTTCCAAAAGTTATCAAATCTGAGTGGGATCTTGCAGATGGGATAACATCCCTTTAACATATGGCTGCAGTAGCACGTCGATAAATTCTGAAAAGTTTTGGATCAGGGACCCAATCCCCGATATTATTGGTCTTCCGGGGGGATTATTTCTATTCTTGTGTACTTTTGGGATATAGTAAAATACTGGGGTTATTGGATGCGGTGTATGTAAATCAGTACAAACTTATGTGGGCCAAGACGTTTGGATGCATCAGTACTAGTCATGTAGCCTTTATGGCTACAAACAACAACATTAAGTATATTACAAAGCATTATGTCAACAAGCAAACATTTTCAAACAGTGATGAAACTAAACATTTTGCTCAAAAAACATTTATGAATAGCAAAACGGCAGGAGTAATCTATATTATTACATGTAGATGTGGACTCAAATACGTTGGCAAAACATGCAGACAGCTGCGAAGGAGGGTATTGGAACATACATGTTCTATTAAAAATCTATATGACACACCAGTCTCAAGACATGTGAGAGAACAGCATGCGGGCAATACAGGAGTGCTTGTTTTCCAGGGCATAGATCGGCTATTACCTACAATACGTAGAGGTGACTGGGATAAAAAAATTACTCCAAAGAGAAGCAAAATGGATCTTTAATTTAAATACTATGTCACAAAAAGGTCTTAACGAAGGTTTCATGTATGTCCCATTTATAGAATAGCATGTTGCTTTTTTAATTAAATTCAATTCATGACGAACATTAAAAAGATACTCACTATAAACCTTTATTTTTGTGACAGAGACATATATACAGTATGGAGAGAACTTTTCTGTTACTATATGTAACAGTATCCTAAACATCAAGGAAATCATTCCTACGCTCAAGTATATGTTTACTGTGCATGTTTTGAGCATGTTTTTATTATTCCTACGACTTACCATTTTTAGGTGAGGAGTCCGGTGCTGTTTTTAACTCTGTAAGCAAAAGAAAAGCGTCAGATATCACCATAGCTACGGAGACGCTATAAAACAACATCTCATAGCGTGGTTACGCGTCCCCAGAAGAAGCTGTGGTCACGGCGAAACAGCTGTAGGGAACACTGTCTCAATCTAGTTTACTGCATGATACTTTGGCAATCGGACGGACATTACGCGTACCTGCAGGATGGGATCTCCTCCCACGAAGCAACATGGAGTAACATGGTACACGTATTCATTACTACTTTATCTCACAAACTGTGTGAACATTGTGGTTACAACTGACATCAAAATATCTTTCAAAGTACTGAGATAAAATGTGCACCACAGTATTGCCAACAGAAGCACTACACCCTCTAGGTCCTCTCCTCTGAGGCTGGCCCTTTTTAGTGTTGTGTGTTTTTAGGATTATGTGATCCATTCTTAATTTATGTGTGTTGTACATGGTTTTAGTGTACATATAAATTGTGTTTACTTGCCCAATTTTGTGTGTGTTTTATCTTTCATGCGTCCCTTTTTTTGGTTTAAATCTGTTGGGACTATCTATGGTTAAAATATGCTTACACCTTCAATCAAGTTTTTAGCATTATCAATGCTGAGAGTCAGTGATCAAATGTAATTGCCTACTCATACAGGGCTTATTCAACCAGTTTGTATCAATGCTGCTATACTTTGTGTCAGACTTTTAAGTAGTAGACAATGCGTTTTTTCTATTTGAAAGATATCTCATTGACTGTACACAAACTTTGTTATCCATCTCTACACCCTCACAATAAACCAACTATCGGTGGATCTGTGGAATCTAAGATAAACACAAGAATTTGCTATAATGAGCGGCACAATGGACCAAAGTATTAGCCTTTGTGATGTACTCCAATAAAAATCTGCTCTAACCACCTGGATCCTAATTAAAGGAAAGGAATTTGCTTATAACTGCAAACACAAAGAAAAGACTGTTAGATAAGTGAAGCTGTGATTATACGTGAAATATTGCTACAGAACAATGTCAATTGATGAAATGTAGCACTGCTACAGCAACGTTACATTTTATTGGGAAGCTTGTTTCTGTGTACCCTTGGCTAAAAGGTGTTCTAATCAAACTGTATCCAACAACATGATGCATGCTAACCATAAGCAAACCCCCAGGTGATACACTGCATACTATTTAGAGTTATCAATTAAAGCACCTTTAGCTAGCCCTCAAAGTGACTAATTATAGTCTCAATATAAATTCCCAATTATATTAAGCACAACATAATCATGCAGTATAACTTTGGATCTGTTTAATTATTTTTAAAAAAATCTTTTTGAGTGTTGCATGTTAAAAATAAAAATTTTAGACCTATACGGAGCTTATCATACCAGGGTTTCCTCAGGGGAAATTTATTTTTTTTTCTTCCCCCCCCCCCCCCTCCATCCTTATTTTCCATGTTTTTAGGGCACTTCTATTATGTGTTTTTCAGATTTGGAGAGTTCCCTTAGATATATATATCTATGTCCTATATAATTTCTCCACGGTTCCCAGACTTCTAAGTATTTCTGTAGTGTGTCGTTTTGTATCCCCGTCAGTTTTTCCATAAAACAGATCCTCCATAATCTCGCTTTTACATTGTGGGCCTGGAGGGTATTCAGCACTCAATAGTCCACAAAGGTACGTGTGCCTACTCAATGTTTTGTTGGTATTATGGTTAAGGTACACCAACAGGTGGAAACATGCTGATAAAGTAAGGAATTTTTTTTTGTTTTGTTTTGTCCTTTCTTTCCCCCCCCCTCCCCCCCAGTCTTTTTCAGTTAATTTATTGTACTAGTTAATTTGTAGGCTGTCCCTACAGTGTCATTATTGTCTTCCCACTAAACGATGTTATATACAGTAACAGGATACAATGCTATGTAACTCAAAAGTGACATCCTCCCCTTTTTATGTTCTGTACCCCATTCCCCATTGATCTTACCAAAAAAAGCAAATAAAGAACAAGTTTACAAAAAAAATAAAAACAAAAGTTTTACATTTTTATGTAGACACAGTATTTTTTCAAAAGTGTCTTTTGGTTATGACATATAGTCTCTACTTGGGAAGCAGCAAGCAACTATCAATATACTTATACATCACTTCCTAAAATGATATATTAGTTACCCATTTCAATGGGTCTACCATGATTTATGGCTGTGTCAACTAACAAGTACTGTTTTTAACTGTATCTCAGTGTACATAACACAATAAAAGTGTATCATTATTTGAAGGAGTGCACCCATTTAAAGGGATATTCTTTATGTTTCTAAGTCCTTATGTTCAATATTCATAGTCTCCGCCTGGATACAATTATCCTTGGGTCGCACCATTCTCAGTACAGAGCAAGTGTTTTTTTTTCTTCCAAATTGTGTCTTTGCTTAAGGTTTAATCCTTCTATCGAACACTAGTGCTGACTGAACAATAATGACTTGTTTTATTGCACAGAACATTAACTTTAGTAGCTGGGAAGCTGATTCGGAAAATGTATTTTCCACAAGTGAAACTTTATCAAGCAGCCCAGTTTTGAAAGATACAAAGCAGTATTTCTTAGATGTAGAGAAAGTATACAAAAAACATGGGAAGTTGCAAGCCTACAAAACTACCTGAGGGGAGGCGGAGCTTGGATGTGGAGCTTGTCAGATGTGTACTGAGCGAGCTCCATCCAAGCAGCAAGGGAGTGGACCCATCTGATCCCACAACACACCCCCAGGCGAGAACAGCAACAGGAGAACGATCTCGGAGGTGCCCCCCCTCGATCCCGTCTGAGGGAGAGGGAGAGAGAGTGCCGGATCGAGGAGTTGCGGAGCTCCTGTGCCCAGGAAGGATCAACCGGTGTTATGGATTACAGGTATTTTCTGGCATATAACGCATAATGAATACAGGTCACAGGTACTTATATACGTAGTATCATAGTAAGGCCTAGTATAGCTTAGAGTATATTGTTAAAATCCTGGTTTTTCTTGTCTTAGAAATAATAGCTTGTTTTGCTCAGAAGTGGCAGGATATTAGGACAGGTTACAAAGACATAAAAAGGGGAACTTATAACGGTAAACACGCCGTGGTTAGAACAGTAACTTATGAAATCCAAGGTTACTAAATACAAGTCCTAAGATCGTAAACATCATACGTCACAAACCACAGAGTATGGACACATGACACGTGACACACGTACGCAGTAACTAATACACTCTATATTAGGTTGGCCCGACTCCATGTTAGATCAGAGAGAGAGAGAGAAAGAGAACCGAACTTAAGTGTGAAGTCACACAGATGAGACTGGGACTGGCTGACCTGACCTGACGTAATATCTTTTGGTTTGTGAGTATTGACAATGCATATCTAGTTATAATCTCTGCATAGTTAGGAATGGATTGGTAACATACTGTAACTGTTAGCCATTGGCTTATAAGAAGCTTGTTCTGATATTTCTGATATTTCTGAATATTGTTGTAATACAATAAAGGATAAACCTTTTCTTATACAAACTCTGAGTACCCTTTCTTTATAAATAATAATCTCACGATACCCTCCATATATCATAATATGTGAGGGTGTGGCCGAGGCTTTTTCAAGTGCAACATTCTTGGTTTGTGTTCTCTGCTTAGAGCAGGATATAACTCACCATAAGGCGACACTTGATAAAGAGAGGTAGGATTGAACCCAGATTACCGGCGGCCATCTTGGGATGGAGCGCAGCCGAGTCGGGTTTACCCCTCTCTCACCCCCCCTGCCCTGTGAGAGCGATGGGAGGAGTGAGGGGGTGAGGGCTGTGGGGCCGCCCAGCTCATGCGCTAAAACAGATCACTATATATCCCCCTGCAAATTCAAGATGGCCACCGAGTCAGCATAAAAGCCCACAGAGAAGGGCTTCGGGGAACAGGACCCCTACAGAGAGTGGAGGGTGAGCTGCGGCAGGCGAGGGGAGCGGGGAGAAAGCCTAGGGAGGACCAGAAGAGCCCTCATTAAACATCAACCTTTAAACATACAAACAAAAGAAAAACAAAAGCATAACAGCTTGAGAGGCTCTCCCTGCACAAAAGTAAAGGTGAACCCCAGGGAAACACACCAAAACATAGCACATGTTGTTGGCACGGTGGTGTGAGTGACAAAGGAGACATAAGAGGAATAAGAGGCCCTGCAGTAGGGGTTAACTACAAAAAGGAGCCCAAGTAACAGCTCTCCCCCACTGAAGAACCATATGCCTCCCGCACTACACCAGGCACAGCAAAGATGGGAGAATGAGAATACACCCCAAACCAATATGAATCCTGATCATTATTAAAACGACGCAGAAGGGGACATGAGGCTCCTGTCTAAGCCCAAAAACTGAAGAACTTGTTGTCTGTAAGCAAAACATTCACGAGTTTGAACAACTTTTAAACACAATCTGCAGAATAAGAAACAAACATATATACATGGATAAATTCACTACCAAAGCGGCAAAAAATATGGCTCAAAAACACCCCAAGCAAGATAAAGTGACGGAGCAAGACCTTGATGTCACCCAAATTTGAATTGTGGAATAAGCTACCCCTGTCCTTTTGGGGAAAAGGAAATTAGATTAAAGTGTCAATATTCCTTACATTGTTATATCCAATGATGATGCTCCCTATCACACTAAGCAACAAAGATATTAAGAAAATACATAGTATGTTCACAGGGTTTATATGGGGAGGCAAGAAAAGAGAATAAGCAGCAGAAAACTACAAATGGATAAGTTGGAGGGAAGAATATCCATGCCAGATGTGAAGAACTATGGGCAGGCTTGCCTATTTAGATATATAAGGGACTGGGTTAATCATACATACGGGTTTCATCCCAGAAATGGAAAAAGTATATATGGAGGGTTATAACCCGATAGCAATACTACACGCAAAAGAATCAAAACTCCCAACCTACATAAACAATTCCTTACTAATACACCACACAAAAAAGGCATGGAGAACGATAAGGATCAGATATTGCTATATAGTGAAATATTCCAATTTATCCCAATACAGAGGAACCGAGAATTCCCGGAAGGCTCCACGAGTCAACCCTTCTTTAATTGGTGGGAGAAGGGATTAAAGAAAATAACACAACTAATTGAAAAGCAGGGAAAGCAATGCAAATCCTTCCAGGAACTAAAGAACAAATTCAGTATAGATAATAGAGTTTGTTTTTGCCTATCTTCAAGTTAGCATTATGTAAACGGGCTTATTACACAGAATCCACATGGGTTGGAGCACAATGTCCCGGACTCAATACTAAAAATGACAAACCCCCCCCACCCAAAAAAAAAAATCAATATGAGTAAGAACTACAAATTGACAACTCCCAAGGCAGAGGATCTTATCATGGCAGGGTCGTGGGCCCAGTGGAAAAAAGATATTCCAGAGATAGGAAATCATGAAATAATAATTAAGGGATTAAAAAATATATTCAAAAGCACCCAATCTTTATATTGGAGAGAAACACAAATCAAAATTATACACCAGGCATATATTGCGCCTGGAATACAAGCCACATTTTGGATAAGTGTGAGGGTGACTACCCAAAGTGTTCTGGGAGGGATGCCCGCTTTTTCCATATGCTTTGGTCATGCCCCCGAATACAAGACTTCTGGAATAAAATAGGCAATTATATAGACAATATATACCAAATAAAATATAGAAGAGATCCCATAAGCCTGCTATTGGGAGCAGAACAGGGGGAGGTAACTAACAAAACAAGATACCCTAGGCTCATACAAACAATTCTGTTGATAGCCAAGAGGTGCATTGCGTTAAAATGGATAGACAAGGAACCACCAACTTTAGATCTACTAGAGCGCAAAATGCTGGACCTGTTCAAATTGGATAGGTTAGATGCCTGGTTAGAAGGGCCATTCTCAAAAAATAGGATGATTGAGCATTGGAGCAAACTGTATAGTAAGCTAGTTACCTGTTCCGATGCTCAGAAAAGTAGAATGCTGACGTACAGCTATAAGTTCCGTAGAAACATATGTAGCCTCCCTTGAGTCCCAGCTGTGGGAGGGAATGGGTAAGTGGAGCATGGACAGCCCGTATGAAGCTATGAACAACTGGCTTACAGATAAGCACCAATAACGTTGTATAATTGCACTCACGGTTCAGTAGTCCTCTCAGAGGGGATGAATTCCACCTGTCTTAAAGGGAGGGCGATGATCCGTGGGTGACCCCGGGATACTGACATGTGGTGTATATCCGACGGGACTGTATCCAACGTAACACTGTGAGCAAACCGTGCTCCCTGGTAAGTGATAAGACAGCGGGTATCCAGAGAGTGGTAAACTTGTTCACCGCCAAAAATGAGCAAAAGCTGGACAATTTGACCGTAGAATTTTTTTTGTTAAAACAACATTACAATAGAGTCCTGGCGGATCCTCTAGCGCGTTTCACACCGAAGTGCTATGTCAAAGAGTTGACGAAGGAAAAGGATCCTTCAGGACTCTACTGTGATGTTGTTTTAACAATACATTTTTCTACGGTCAAATTGTCCCGCTTTTGCTCATTTTTGGCGTTGCACTGGTTTACCACTTTCTGGATACCCGCTGATTGAGCATTGGAACCAGTTCCTGAGAAACACCCAATTTATAAATAGGAAAATCTGGAAGGAAATACTAGAAACTAATATATAAAGTAATCAAGGATTCAACAGGATAAAGTGTCTAAGGGAAACGTTGATTCAGTTAGAGTGACTTCTTAGTTAAAGTTAAGAGTTAGAATAAGATTTTTTTTCTTTTTTGTTTTCTATGTATGTTTTATACGTTGGGCCTTTCTCTTATATAACAAAAATGTTAAGGATAGGAATAAATTGGATCATTTGTAGGAGAAGAAAGGGCCGAAAGAAAAAGAGAAGAAAATAATAGATCACAACCATGTATGCAGTACAGGCATACCCCGTATTAATGTACGCAATGGATCCAGAGCATGTATGTAAAGCGAAAATGTACTTAAAGTGAAGCACTACCTTTTTCCCACTTATCGATGCATGTACTGTATATTCAATCGTCATATATGTGCATAACTGATGTAAATAACGGCATTTGTAGCAGGCTCTACAGTCTCACCGCTTGCGCACAGCTTCGGTACAGGCAGGGAGCCGGTATTGCTGTTCGGAACGTGCTGACAGGCACATCCTCGAGCTGCTGTTTGCCTATTAGGTGATATGCCCTTACTCGCGAGTGTACTTAAAGTGAGTGTCCTTAAACCGGGGTATACATGTGTGTTCAATGATCAAAAGCTAAGCATAGACAGAGTTGGGAACAGTCATCGGTAGAAACGATACTATGTGTACATGTATAACCTAAAGCTGTATAAGTAGCAAATGTACCAATATAGTATTGTAGACTTAGCAAATGTACCAATATAGGATATGATCAATGCTGTACTGTGAAAGTCGATATTCTATGTACCTGTGTGATCTGAATACAGGCATACCCCGCATTAACGTACGCAATGGGACCGGAGCATGAATGTAAAGCGAAAATGTCCTTAAAGTGAAGGACTACCTTTTTTCCACTTATCGATGCATGTACTGCACTGCAATCGTCATATACGTGCATAACTGATGTAAATAACGCATGTGTAACAGGCTCTATAGTCTCCCCGCTTGCGCACAGCTTCGGTACAGGTAGGGAGCCAGTATTGCTCTTCAGGGCAAGGTGAATGAAAGGACTATGAGCACTGCACTTGCAGTGCTCATAGTATTTCATTCACCTTGCTATCTACTGCTGGGACGGATGCATACTACGAGGTGAGCAGTGGTGGAGTTCCTTTTCCCCGGACCAACAGCTTACCGGCACTAGGAAGGCAGCTCGTGAGTTTCTACACTCCCTGCCGTGAGAACCCGCTGGGAACACGTGACCCGCCAGAGAAGGAACCGCCGGATGGGATATACATTCCGGTCAGGTTAGAGGTTTTCTTTCCCTTACAGCGGTTTGTTCAAAAACAGTGTCTGGTTATATTTGCTGTCATCACTCGTTGCTTTATTACATTACTTGGGGATTAGACCTCACTGCTCGTGAAGTATTTAACCCTGGATTCCCTGAAGACACTTTGTTTTATTTAAGTCTTCACCGACACCAGTTTAGAAGCACCCAATTAGGGACACATTTCCCTTACCAACCTTGCTCTTCAGGGCATGCTGACAGGCGCATGTTCGAGTTGCCATTTGCCTATTGGGCGATATGTCCTTATTCGCGAGTGTACTTAAAGTGCGTGTCCTTAAACCGGGGTATGCCTGTAAATAAAGTTTAAAAAACTTTTCTGTGCACTCACAGACAACTCGGGCGCACTGCTGACATCACACTGCTGGTGGTTTGGAGTAAGGATCCTGTGTGGCCAAAATTCCTCCGCTCTACGCGTTTCGCCCAGTCTGCACTGTTAGCGGCT